>NC_048281.1:3546429-3693929 GCF_009762535.1 Notolabrus celidotus | reverse complement strand
AGAAGAGGAGAGTTCATCAGTGTTTATATGTACAGATCTGATGCATGTGACACAAAGCCAAACCTCTTGTCAATCATATATATAACATCTTTCATTAAGCAGAATATTTTAGGGGTTCAGACTTTTTGTAGTCTTGGTAACAGCACACAGGTTCTCTTACAATTTACACAGAAGTTTCACAAATGTCATTTTTAAGAGCTTTTTATTTGCTACTGCTTTCCTATCTTAGCTCATTTTAACTCACTTTAAATGAAAATTTTAATTTCATTCGTAATATATTTTAAATGTTCCTTTCCTTTTCTATTTTTTATTATATTTGTCATTTTAATTGTGCTCCTTTATGCCTGTCTGAATGTTTCCAGTGCTTTTAATGTTTTAATGTGAAGCACATTGAGTTGCCCTCGTGTTTGAAATGCGCTATACAAATGAAGTTGCCTTGCCTTGCCTTATACATCTCATCAACTTTTAAAGGAACAGTGTCTAGAACTGGGAATATTTGCACGTAACTAGTGGTCAGATTCCAGATTGAAACATACCCTTGCTCACCCCTCCCAATGGTGAAGCAATGGTGGCCTTCAAGGACAAGCAGCTCCTGTGATTCATGATAAGTATAATCCTCCATTGGTCAAGTTTTTACAATCAAAAACTACAAATACAAGTTATTTTGAGCACAACCATCTCTTTGTCTTCGTCTTCCAAGTGGTCGGACAGATGATTACTAAATACAAAAATGCTGATGCCGTTAATAGATTGTCCATTCTGTGAAACATGCCGGTGCAAGATGGTGGCCTCTACTGAGGGGACCTGCTCCTTATGTGGATATAAAAGTTCATAAAAATACATTGGTTGTTCATTGTTCATTCAGGTGATTATGCACTAATTTAAACAATAATATATTCCATTTCTACAAAGTCTGTTCTGCTAAATGCCACTAAATACCGCACACTGTACCTTTAATGGGTTGTCATGAAAATTGAATTAGGCAGTTAAGAGTCACCAGAGGATGAAAAAGTGAATCCTTCCATTTGATGTCCAAAAAAGCAGAAAATAAAAAAAGTAATTTGGCCAGTTGTTTTATTTAGAAGCAACAACCTGTAAAACTGATGACATTTCCATCTAGCTCAGCTGATTTTTAATTAAAGGTGACATATCATGCAAAATGGACTTTTTAATGGTTCTCTACCTGAAATATGTTTCCCTGGCATGTCTACAAACCCCCCGAGAATGAAAAAAATCCATTCTGCCCCTGTTCTGATTTCTCCACCTTTCTGTAAATGTGTGTGAAACGAGCCGTTTCAGACTTCAGTGTTTTTGTTACGTAACAACAATATCCGGTCTGTCACGGAGTCAGAGCTCGGAGCTTGTTCAGCCCATAGACTATATAAAATACAACTCAACTTCTCCGTTTTTCATTACCTGCACAAATGTGTGCTAACAAGGAGCTTAGGAGGGAGGCATGCTAGTTGTAGGCTGTCTTAATAAACACAAAGGTCTGTTTTACTCCCCACGTCTGCAGATTTGAAGATCTAGTGGATGATTTTTATTTATCATGGATAAGTGCTAGCGCTAGTTAGCATAGCCACATATCTACATGTCGTAGCTGTAGCTGTGTACCAAGACACACGTCTACATACTGACAAATAAAACAACAAGAAAATCAGAATCTGTGACTAATCCTTCAGAAAAGGTCCTGCTGCCTTTCTGGCAGAGGTCGGTTTTACTCCCCACGTCTGCAGATTTGAAGATCTAGTGGATGATTTTTATTTATCATGGATAAGTGCTAGCGCTAGTTAGCATAGCCACATAGCTACATGTTCGTAGCTGTGTACCAAGACACACGGCAACATACTGATAAATAAAACAACAAGAAACACTAAATCTATGACCAATCCTTCAGAAAGGTCCTGCTACAGGCGCCTCTCCGTCAGGATCAGATTCTGGATCAGATTCAGAGGGTTGAAGTAACGTGATCTCTGAGCAGCCGTGTATATTCAGCCAACATGTAAACATTAGATCAACGTGCTGGACAGCCGAGGCACATCCACTTCCTGAGGGGGCGTGGTCAGAGAGAAAACAGAGTGTTCTGAGGAGGACTGAAGAAGAGTGTTTTTCAGGCATGCCAACATCTGATTTCAAAGTGTTTTTTTGAGCATAAACTTTAAAGACATGTTTTGGGGACCTCTTAGACCAATATATATTGATGAAAAAAGCATGATATGTCACCTTTAATAGGAATAGAAATACGATACAGTGATAACTAGCTAAGCTAAGATGATATCCAGGTATTAGCGTGTCATTGCTGTTGCCACTGTCATGTCATTACATGAATGATAACAGTGCTAAAGTTAGCAACTATCATAACACTCTAGACTTAGAGAGCTGCTTAGGAGGGCTGTAGACTTGTCAGACTACAAGAACGTATCTGTCTTTGTTGCATCTTCATAATAAATCAAGATTAACTCTTAAAAAGGCAACACATAGGTACAGATTGTAAACCAGATCCAAGCAGCATGCAGAGTTGGTCTCACATGCATTTTCAATCGGTTTTTAGTAAGTGTGTCTGGGACTTGAAATCTCTGCAACTGGAATATGATTTACATGTTCATATACACATTATATCGGCTGAGGATACATTCAAATCAGGAGAGACACAGTTTGAAGATGAAATGTTATTTATTACAACTTAATGAATAATGAAACTTGACAGAAATCTTTGGCATAAGGACTCTATGGGGATAATTTTTGCAAGCGTTGGATGTGTGAAATTGGCAGCAGAAGAAATCCCCCTAGAGTCCAGACACTGGTGGTGGTGGTTGATGAATTCTAGGAATTGAAGACTTTGCAGAGACCAGGTGGAGATGGAGAAGTGGAGGGGTGCACACCATCAATGCAAGAAGGAACTAGCTGGAGAGAGAGACACATTTAAAGAGACAGCAGAAAGTTGATAGGCTGACGATAAGGGCGTGCCACTGAGCTATTGGATGACAGCCGCCGCTGATTAACCAATGACAGCTCCAGAGCATGCAACTGGAAGTGTGAGCTATTGAACGAGGGAGAGGAGAGTTAAACAACTGCTGTGATTGCTTTTATAGTCTTCCTGTCTGAACTTTCGCTAGAGCTACATACTGCCTAACTGAGAACATCGTAGGCAACAATCGATGGAAGGATGGCACTTTGTAGTCTAAACAATGACCATAAAGTCCTAACCACAGAGAAAGTTACCATTAGAGGTCGGGAAAAGCAATAAAAACTGTGACTATGTTAAAAGTGAATCTGTTGACAAAGATGTTAACTTACAGATGTGTCACCAATGTGGATTACCATGGTGATACAGCCAAGTTAAAAGAAAGCCAGATTTGTCTCTCAAATAAATCTGGCTTTATGCTCAACAGATCTGGCTAACCTCCTCATCAGGCTTTGCAGGTCCACCTTATTTAGCCTTTATTTCAAACAGGAGAAGTAAAAGCAAAGGATGACAAAAAAAAATGCGCTCTCTGCTGTTTAGAAAATGTAATCATAACTCATTCCTCACCTCAATAATTTGAATCATCCCTTATATGTATCGATATTCTACTTTCACATGAGGTACCATTTTGCATCCCTTAAAACTTAGTATGTTTGAATCACCAAATTCCAGTAATTGTTTGATAGATTGAGAAACTTTCCCAGTCCAAACTGACTCACTGACCATTTTAATTAGAGTCTTTGAAAACAAGACAACAAGAATCCACAGACCTGAGTCAGACACAGAAACATATTTGTGTTCTGAAAACTTGTATTCAGCTCACACAAACCTGCCCCTTCACACACAAGCACACACTCACACACAACGCACGCTGCGCCCCAAACTGCAACAGATGCTACCCCTAACAAACCATTACGGCAGCATAAGCACCACCATAAACAAACCCTCGTGGAAGCATCAAGAGAAGTTTGCTGACAACGAGCTCGTTAATGTTGTTTGTTGGCTTTTCTTTGTTGACTGCTTGTTGATGCTGTTTACTGTTTACACAGCCGGCACACTCCCCATCTGTATCTGCTGCGCGTATAAAAGTTATACGACAAATTATTCCCCTTCCTCTGCCTCGCCTCTGGAGCTGTGGACATTGTAACTTATTGTGTGTTTGTGCAGCCATTTGTGTGCTTGAAAAGTGTGTAAAAGAGTAATGGCATTTTGGCCCATGAGTGTGTGTATGCGCTTCCTGCTTGTGTGTATTAGGTATATGGATTTATGCGTGTGTGTACATGTTTTGTCAGAGTGTGTGTGTGCGTGTGCATGTGCATGTGTTGTGCATGGGGTCTTAATTAATCTCTGTCATTAATAATTTAATCATGGCTTTTTGTTTAATAAACAGTTTGGCAGTGATGTATTGCGGCTGGGTCGGGTAATTTGATTGGCGGTGGAAATGAGCTGGTTATGCACATCTCTCTCTCTCCCTCTCTCTCCCTCCCTCTCTCTTCCTCTCTCCCTCCCTCCCTCTTTGAAGCAGAGATATTACTGCTGGCATTCAGGACCGGCGAGTGTGTGCACACAACAGGGGGAGGGCAATTACGCTAAGATGCCATAATGATCAGTGATGGATGTACAGAGAGGAGGTTCTTTCAGAGCACATTTCCGCTAATGGAGTAACACTGTGGGGACAGAAAATGGCAAAGTGAAATTTCAGATTACTTTATATTACAGATGACATTTCCACTCAGTCTTTTTAATTTATATTTAGGAACAAAACATTGTATGCTATATCACTATATGCTGTTTTTTTTATGTACCCTATATTCTGCATCTCTACATTTAATGAACCTGGGTCCTGAAGGCCAACACTTACTCATTCAATGCTTACACTTTTCAACACTAGATGGCACTCTTGAGTTGTCAGTTTCAAACTGCAACACAATTTTCTACCTTACTCAATTTCTTTATTTCCTCATTTTTCTTCCTAAACCTACACTTCCTTCATTTCCTCATTTGTCACTTGGTATTTGGTTTCTGCCACCAGAGTTGAATGTACTCAGTCATGAACACTATGAATACTAGACTAGAGCTTTGCCTGCTCAGGTAAGTAGTAGACAAGTGTAACATCTCACTGGTCCTCTCAAATAAAACATTTTTTTAAGTATAAAAGTGTTTGAATATGTTGAGTGCAGATGTAGAAAAACTGTATACTCTAATTATTTGTTTGTTTGTTTATTTATTTATTTTTGGTTTTTATTATTGCATTATTATCATTATTATTATTATTATTTTGAATAGTGTGCATGATTTAAGCCTAAAGTGTCCTGAAAGTATTTTGTTCTTTTTACCTGTTGACTGTGCCACTTGGTCTTAACCATAATCATGACCTATGCTTCTGCAGCTATACTGCATATAAACACAAATGCACATACAGTACCTGTTCATGCACGGAATACATTTAGGTGTAGAAAATTGAACATTATGACAAAACAGGCATGACTGCCCTTGATGTTAACCATGCAACAAACTTGCTGTTACAAAACAGCAAGCTCCAGTTTTAAAATATGAAGCCAATGAAGAAGTGTTATAAACTGCAGTTCATTGAGCGTCTAGTACCGTCGTATGCTTTGGATAAAAGCATCTGGTAAATGACATTGTAACATTGTAACACTTGAGGCTGGCTGCAGAAACACCAGAAACCACACACACACCAATTCAAAAACGACGATCTTTGCAGCAGAAATTAACATGTTTACAGCCTGGTTCAACAGTTTTGGTCTGAGTAGCTAATTTCTCTATCAACACACACTGTACGGGGGGTGATTTTTTTTTAATAACTCGTTATTTATTAAGATATTAAATGTATGAGTTTTGCCTAAATAAGGGCATGGCTGCCTTGATTGACAGGCGGGCACCCTGTAGCTGTTAGCAAAGAGGCTAGAGGCTTGTCTCTTTACCTCACACTCAGCATTTCCCACAGACGATCGGCTTCAAAACAGAGCTTCAGAAACAGATGAGTGACATCACAGAAACTACATCCATTTATTATACAGTGGTATACTATGATTGTTACACTTAAATTTACAAGCTTTGGTTCAGTGATCATCAAATTTTGTCTGAATATTTCCCACTTTTATTCTAAAGTTGCACAGTATAATAGGACATACTGACTCTTAACCTCAGGCCCAGACAACCAAAGGTACTGTGAGGTTAATAGCAACATTCACAGCCAAGCTTCTCTCCGTCAAACAGACTACTTATCAACTGTACACAGTCTTCATTGTTCCTGCATCTTCTTCCACGTCCGCCCACTCTCCTTCCAAATGCAAAGAACTGTACTGTATTGCAAAAAAAAAAAAGAATATACAGCATTACAATGAGAAGAAATCATACTGAATGCAGAGGGATTTATGGTATCAGTCTGGTGTGTGTGTCTCAGTCTCAGTGTGAATGTATAACAGGCTGTGCCATCCTGTATGACTGGTCTATTAAGGCAGACAGCTCCTGGTGAGATAGCCATGCTGGGGCATTGTTTGGTCCATTTCACATGCTAATGTAGCGATGTTCTGGCATGTCAAAGCTGCTATGGAAACATCTACTTTGGAAGCATGTAAAGCTCATCAGCCTAAGTATTTAAAAGCACAGACGATAACAAGGGCTGTATGTGAAGGATTAGGATCAATTTGTGGCAGTAGATAAAAGACGAGACGAAGAGAGGTAAAGATCTTTACACGCTTCTTTTAGTTATCTTTAAAACCTCTTCCTACTGAAGGCAGCAAGACAAGTAGACTCAGTGTAATGCATGTCCAAAAGTATGTGGACACCTGTACTTCCTCTAACATGTGATAGTGGAATATATCATGACAACATGTACAACTCTACACATTATTTTGAAACCTCTCTGTCATTAAGTTCTTCCATGCCAAACTAAGATAATAATTTCTTTATGGACCTCACTTTTTGAAGCAGGACAATGTCATGTGAAACAAATTTCTTAATAAAATATAGTCTATATCTGTTTTCTTCACCCATTAAAAGGATATCAGAATTCAATACAGTATACTTTATTGGGTTTCACTGGGGCTATTTTGTTACCAACACTAAATCATTTGTTAACGACTGTCTCGGTTATTCAAGCTAGAAAAGCAACAGTTGGATATGAAAGCAACAGTTTGGGCTCCAGCTGTGTAACTAAAGAGCTTGGAATATGTGTTCCATTTGTGTTTCCAATATACAGTGTTGTGAAATCCAGCAAGCTAATGACAGTCGCACAAATTTAATATGCTTGGTATTTGTTGGAGAATCATAATATTCACATAAATCATTTCTGGATGAAAGAAAAAAGGAGAAGTGGGATTTATTTTTCCCCCAAAGACACTTGCAGCAGACAGATTGAAGGGAGGACAAGTGAAAATGAGTGTGTGAGTTAGTAGAAGAGTGGAGTTAGTCCTAGTTTCAAGTTTAGCATTGCTTTAATCTAACAGTTTATATTCTAGTGCAACATGCTCAATTAATCTTAAATTTAAAAAAAATACCAAAATGAACTTCCATACATTAATCCAACTTATTACCCGGCTATCTTACTGATCTGTCAGCTGTGTTAGATGCTTGATTCTGATCGGTCAAAGACCCCTTGACGGAGGTTATTAACTTTCACTAACATGAGCAACACCAGAGACATATTTTGCTTCTGCTTGTTAACTCCACAGACCCTGAGGTGAGGTAAAACTGTTAGTTTACAATAGCATCATACTAGTAAATAATGTGGCTAAAACTCTAGTTTTGGTTAGCATGGTAGGCGTCATACATTTAATAATCAGACACCTTCATATCTTAAAGAGCTCATAGTGCCCTATCACCCCTCTAGAACACTACGCTCCCAACATGCAGGCCTGCTGGTCAAGCCTAAAGTCTCTAAAGTAGTATGGGAGGAAGAACCTTCAGTTATCAGGCCCCTCTCCTTTGGAATCATCTACCAGTCAGGGTCCGAGAGGCAGACACCCTCTCTACTTTTAAGAGTAGGCTTCAAACTTTCCTTTTTGATAAAGCTTATAGTTAGAGCTGGATCAGGCTTGGGCCAGCTCTTAAGGCTGATTTATACTTCTGCGTTGAATCAACGGCGTACCCTACGCCGGGGGTCCGCGTAGCTCCCGTACCTACGCCGTGGCCTACGCACGTAGCTGACGTGCACCTCCTCCAAAATGTAACTCCGCGTAGAGCCGACGCGGACCGCAAGCTCTGTGATTGGTCCGCTCGACGGCTTTGTCTTTCCCGCATTCACAGCACTTCCGGGATCCCGGACATCGGCCACACATCGGCCGTGTATTTCATCTCCTCCTCTCTATTCTTCATGTAATCATGTCTGTATGATAAAGAGCAACATGTATCAGCTGTAGATTAACATAACACGCTCTGAATCTCTGTGGAAAAGTAAACAGAGATCGTAGCGGGACCGGAAGCAGGCGACCGGCTATCAGAGAGACCGCACTGCCCTCAAGCGTTTCGGAGGAGAATTGCTGCGCGACACAGACACACCGACGCACAAGTATGTGGGGCTCATGTCCGTGTCAGCCCCTGCTGCGTAGGGGTGACGCAGAAGTATAAATCAGCCTTTAGTTATGCTGCTCTAGGCTTAACAGCACACTGACACTCCTATCTCACCCCCTTCCCCCCCAACCCCCTCATCACTTACTTTAACTCTGCTTGTCCCAGTAAAGTTACTAACCATAGACCTTTCTGGAGTCCTTGAGCTCCCTTGTCTCGTAGGTTCCTCTGAGCTGCGGTAGACGTGCTGGAGCAACAGCTTCTACTACTCGTCTCATCACTATCACCGCTCCCTCTCTCTCTCTTATTCTCCTCTATCCTTCTTTCCAAACCCAACTCGGTTGAGGCAGATGTCTGTCTAACATGAGTCTGGTTCTGCTCGAGGTTTCTGCCTGTTAAAGGAAGTCTTTCCTCACCACTGTAACTAGTTAAATACTGTGAGGTGCAATGCTCATGGTGAACTAAGATGGGGTCAGACTGAGTCTTATCCCGTCTTGAAGCTGGGTCTCTGTTCATAATTTAACACAGAGTGGTCTAGACCTCCTATGTTTGTAAAAGCGTCTTGAGATAACGTTTGTTGTTATTTGGCACTATACAAATAAAGATTGATTTACATATTGGATTCTGTCCAGCAATATTTTGTCTTGTCCACCCTGTCAGGATTCTATTTCCCATACCTTCCTGTTAACGATACATTATCCCTTCCTTGTCTTGTACAGCCACAGCGTTCAGGTATACTGTACATGTTTCATGAGATCTTGTCATTTGACTGTTCATAATCCAGAAGAAACTAAGTCTTAGTTTTAGAAAGTGTAAACATATGTTGTCATATTAACAACCACTGCCATTGCTTGTGTAAGATAACTGCCATCAGCTGTTTGGTGTCAAGCTACATGTTGCCTAGCTACATTTGCAGCAAGACACAAAGCCTGTTGTATGATGTTAAAAACAGAACTAGCTCACTTACAACTGCAGATGTTTTACTTCAGCTGCTGATTACGTTTGTCAGCAGTTGGAATCAGAAACATAAAGACCTCATCTGGTACACATTTTTGCTTGTCTGGCAATAAACTGGTAAAGTGACAGTAAAAACAACTTTGGATCATGAATGTCAAAATATTGCTAAATCTTTTAATTCATAAAGCATTACCATGTTCAGCTGTAGTCCCATGAACCCATCAACGAATCAGAGTAACCTCACAGAGGAAATCTTGACTGCATGCAGTTTTGTTTGAGCAGTCATTATTTTAGATTGCAGGTTGTATGAATAATACTAGAGTAAGACTTTGCACAGACAAAAATGACAGGCTGAAGGATGTGAGCTAGGTAAATGTAGTCCTGTGTGAAATAGTCACAAGAGCTTAAAAACAAAACTTCCACAGAGCAAAGAAGTTACAGTATTGTTACTTTTGGTTATCATTGGAGTTTACAGTATCATTTGATTGGTTATCATTGGAGTTTACAGTATCATGTGATTGGTTACCATTGGAGTTTACAGTATCATGTGATTGGTTATCATTGGAGTTTACAGTATCATGTGATTGGTTATCATTGGAGTTTACAGTATCATGTGATTGGATATCATTGGAGTTTACAGTATCATGTGATTGGTTATCATTGGAGTTTACAGTATCATGTGATTGGTTATCATTGGAGTTTCTAGTATTGTGTGATTGGTTATCATTGGAGTTTACAGTATCGTGTGATTGGTTATCATTGGAGTTTACAGTATCATGTGATTGTTTACCATTGGAGTTTACAGTATCATGTGATTGGTTATCATTGGAGTTTACAGTATCATGTGATTGGATATCATTGGAGTTTACAGTATCATGTGATTGGTTATCATTGGAGTTTACAGTATTGTGTGATTGGATATCATTGGAGTTTACAGTATCATGTGATTGGTTACCATTGGAGTTGACAGTATCATGTGATTGGTTATCATTGGAGTTTCTAGTATTGTGTGATTGGTTATCATTTGAGTTTACAGTATCATGTGATTGGTTATCATTGGAGTTTACAGTATCATGTGATTGGATGTCATTGGAGTTTACAGTATCATGTGATTGGTTATCATTGGAGTTTACAGTATTGTGTGATTGGATAGCATTGGAGTTTACAGTATCATGTGATTTGTTATCATTGGAGTTTACAGTATCATGTGATTGGTTACCATTGGAGTTTATAGTATCATGTGATTGGTTATCATTGGAGTTTATAGTATCATGTGATTGGTTACCATTGGAGTTTACAGTATCATGTGATTGGTTACCATTGATGTTTACAGTATTATGTGATTGGTTATCATTGGAGTTTATAGTATCATGTGATTGGTTACCATTGGAGTTTACAGTATCATGTGATTGGTTATCATTGGAGTTTACAGTATCATGTGATTGGTTATCATTGATGTTTACAGTATCATGTGATTGTTTATCATTGGAGTTTACAGTATCATGTGATTGGTTATCATTGATGTTTACAGTATCATGTGATTGGTTATCATTGGAGTTTACAGTATCATGTGATTGTTTATCATTGGAGTTTACAGTATCATGTGATTGGTTATCATTGGAGTTTACAGTATCATGTGATTTGTTATTGTTGGGGTTTATGGTATCGTGTGATGTTTACCATTGAAATTTCCAGCATTGGTTATCATTGGAGTTAACAGTACTGGTTATCATTTGATTTCACAATACTGGTGATTGGTTATCATTTGACCTGGCATTACAGACATTAAAACATAATTGTCAATCAGCCCACGGACTTATCCTTCCCCCTCTCTAAAGTTTGTTAATGTGCTTATGTAAACCAATCTTCAGGAAACATTACAGCCCACTTTAATCAGTTTTTGATAGCGGCCATGAAATGATCAGATGTACTCAAAAACATTTCCCTTCTTGTTTATGAAACACACAATGAGAAGTTAAATGTTTCAAGAGTATCAAACATCTCAGGGCCAGTGCCTTTTGAGCAATTAACCAGAACAAAGGACTTGGCGAGACCCTGTGTTTTCAATGCAGGAGATAAATACAGGCTATAGAGAAGCCTATATTTGTTCATTTATACAGCCTATATTTTTAGTATAAGCTGTGTCCAGGGAACAGTGACATGTTGTGCAATACAAGACAAGTGCTTTTTGTCTCAAACAATGTGTTCTATGCTTTCATATGACTACAGGGAATATAGTTATCTTGATTTTGCTTATCCTACTCATAATATGCCAGGATCCATGAACTTTTATGCCTTTTTTGCTTTTATGAATCTTTGAATCTGAACCTACTGAACCTACCAATCACATTGAATTTGAAAATGGCTGTAATAAGTTTCATCCCCAATAGTGCACAATGTGTTGAGTGTGAATCTTAAACCACTTAGATGCAGTATAGCAGGTTGATGTTCACACGTAAATTCTCCTAATCTATCAGTCAATTCTTTGCAGCTGATCCAGAACCAGGCGCAGTTGCAGCAGCTTTGACATTCAAATCTTCAGGCACATCCTCCAGCTCCTTGTGGGGCATCCACAGGCATTTCCATGCCAAATGGGACATGAAATCCCCTGTGTGTGTTCTGGGTTTTCCTCCCGCAGGACGTGTCCAGAAGACTTCCACAGGGAGGCATGTAGGAGACATGGTATTCAGTCGCTAGGACCACCGAAACAGATTTTTTTCACCCAGTGTAGACTCAAATTCTACATAACGAGGCCTCTGTTTGTATCTTATCAAAATACGTGATACTGATTTGAAAGTACGTCTCAGCCAAGGTTTGTTATTTCTGGACGGTAAACAATGCTATGGATATGGCTGTAATTACAAACCCATCAATCTGCAGACAGAAGTTTTTTGTTTAACTTGATAAAAAGACAAAGGAGTTTAAATCAGTTGAGACAAGGCAGGAGAGACTTAAGACACATTTACTTTCAGCTGTGACAGAGTTGAACAACACATTAAGTAAACACTTGATAGGTGAGCATGGTGTGGGATACAGAGGTGTCCAAGGACTGATAAATGGAAAAGATAATGTCACAAACTCTGACAGTGACGAGGCAGTAGAAGGCCACGGATTTCACCGTTACTATGGATGCCTCTCAAACTGTGAAAGTAACTGACTATTTTCAACAGAAGGTATTAAATCATATTTGAATCATCACACAAATCATTCTGCAAAATCAGTATTTGGTGTAAATGTTGTATTTCTTAAGTAAGTAGCTGTGTAATAAGGGATTAGGTGAGCGAGTTGTTCTAGCAGTAGAATCCCTTCAGGGTAAAAGAAGACCTGCTCAGAGGTCCAATCAGCTTAACCAACTCCCTCACTATACACTGTCTCCTACTTATAAGTCCTCAAATACAGCTGTATCCCAGATTATGTTCCTTTCAGTCAATCAATCAGTCAGTCTTTCTTTATATTGGGACATTTTAGAACAAATGCTACCTCAAGACACTAAATAAAAAGAGCAGATCATGGCTTCAGTTACATTATTTACAGAGACTCAGCATGAATGCACCATGAGCAAAACATTGGGCAACATTTAGCTAGTATTGTCAGGCAGGCAGCGTGAATTGCCGCTGTCAGCCAATGATCGGTTATCCCTGGCATGTTGCACAGCAATTTTTCCAACCAGGAAGACTAGAAGCAATGCAATTATTCCAAAAGTATCTTCATCAGGGGTGCTCGTTAGCGGTTTGTGTGCGCATCCCAGCCATGATGCTTTCCTGTATGTCTTCCCCCCACTCTCTACTGCCCACATTTCAGGAAGAAGAAGAAGAAGAAGAAGAAAGCTTTATTGCCAAGTGAGCTCGCTCACACAAGGAATTTGACGTGGTGATTGGAACACTGGTACTTAACAACAAGACAGTAAGAAAAATAAGTACTTTTAAAGACATGAAATAAGTTAAATTAGCCTAAGCCAGAGTGCACATCTAGTAGATGAATATAATACTAAAAAATAATAATAATAAAATAAAATATTTATATCCTCTCTTGGGCTGTCCTATCAATAAAGGCCAAAATGAACCCCCTCCCCAAAAGATTATTGCTCTTAACAAAAAAAGAGCATATCTTAATACATGCAAGATGAAAAAAAAACTAGCTGAAGCGTTCCTAAGATTTTGACAAAAGCATCACAAAAAGCTTCACATAGTGTCATCTTGGCTGATAACTACAACACTTAAAACCCAGCTAGTCACATGTCAAAGCCAACACACAAGCAATTAGGGGTGATAGTTATTTTTTTGAGTACTTGTCACAGCTGAACAGATTAAATGACGTATTCCCCCCAAGCGTTTTGACCGGTTTGTTGAACACGTGAACAATTAGACACATAGTTTAAGTTTGACGTTGTCGATGATGCAGAACACATAGCTGTACTGACTGACACGTGTGAATTTTCCACGCCTGTAAGTATGTTCCCTGAATCCTTTAGGGGATTAGAAATGCATATGATTACTTTGAAATGTGTCTCTTTGTAAAGGGTTTAGAAGCTGTTTATGTGTGTATGGGACTTAGTGCGAGTGTCTCGTCAGACAGGCTCATTAGCTGGTGGAATCACAGCAGTGGGTAGTGAAAGGGTCCAATGTCCCTCTGGAGAAAACTCTGACTGTTTATACTGTGAGGAAACTGTTCATCAGGACAAGACCCACACCTTAATGATACAAATTCTACATATACACACACATCACACACATACACATGAACAACCTCAGAGAATAAGAAACGCATATTTTAGAGACAAACATGCACCAACAAGACTCTGCATGTACCATGTACAACACAATTAAAATAAGCATCACATACAGATACTGTGGTTCATGGCTTCTTCACATCTCGATGAATGCAAAAAGATGTTTTGTAAGTAGTGAGAAGTTTGTCTTTGAAACTTTCCTTATGTGCTGCTAACAATCTTTAAAAGGAAATAATGAGGTAGAAAGTTTGACGACGAGCGTCCACAGCGAGGTGTGATCATTAATGACTTCCTCATACTCGCTCAACTCATACAACACACACTTTAGTTCACCAATAGAGGTTCAATTTTGAGCTCAGTGCTCTTCACTTCTTATATTAATGACACATTGTCCTCTCTGAACGGTTGTCATGCTCCCCTTTATGCTGACGACTCCGTCCTGTATTGTTCTAATCCAAAAGAAAGCTGTAAGTTCTTGATGCTAATTAACATTTTTAAACAACACACACCCCTATGCCACCTAACTATGGAGCACGCTACAAAGAGAAGACAAGAAAATTAAAACTTTGTAAGCAATTTTAGATAATTAATAGTCATGCATGCTGGGTCATGGTGAGAGCCAGTCCTTTGTGCTCTGATTGGCTTAATTAGCTTTTTAAGTAGGAAATTACTCCTTCAATGAGATTGTGTGATTTCTAAGGGTGTGAGAAGAATGACTTAATCAAATATAATCAGAACAGAATAATTAGAACTTATCTACAGCATAACGATACAATGGAATATTTCTTCACAATGAGAAGTACCAGCTCGTAGGACGGCAGATAGATCTAAGGAACAATATATTAATTCCTTGCACTTAATTGAAGCTTCTTATGTATGGAAATGTATATCAAGCTTTTTTTCTTTTCTCCATATGGTGTGGAGTCTTTTGTGCAAATATGATCTAATTCATCTCATATGGCGAGAGTCCACCCTGGATCAAATTTGAGAAAATAAGTGTGGCATAAAGATATACAAATAGTCCTGTTTTGACTGACAGCTGCATCAAGTATCATTACCAACAGAACAAACCTGCTGAGTCCACACAGGAGGATGCCAGGAACAGTGATTTCACCACAATGGAAGACACAAAATACATGTAATTCTTAAAAACCTATTACACATCTTACCGGCTAGAAATGGCAGCACTTAAAATAAAAGACAGCATGAACAGATTATGAGCCAGCCTGAGCAGACACACACACACACATCTTCCAGTTGTCATGGGTACCCAGCTGACTAAAATAACTACTGTTCTTTGTTCAAACACCTGTACTGTTCTCCAGCCTTATTCCTCTTTCTTTTTATGATTTTTGGATATTTTTTGATTATTTCTCCTCTCCCTTTATTACCACATATATCTTTCCATCTTCCATCTGCTGAAACCCGTAATTAGCCAGACTCACACACATACACAGATACACAAACTATACTTGCTGCCTTTCCTCTCTTCCTTATTTCTTTTCCTTTTTAAAAGCATTGAACCTACTGAGAGCTCAGCTTATGTCCTCACTCCTTTCTTTGTTTAGTTTTCACTCCCCTCTGTCCCTTCTCCTTTCCTTTGTAAACGCACCTCGCTTATTGAACTGGACTCACCTCTACTGAACACAGCCACACACACACACGCATACAGACACATAGGCTGACACACACACACATTTAAACCCAGAAGTTGATACAAGACACAAGCAGGGCACACACACAAAGAGCACACACAGAGCACACACAGTGCCAATCCACTTAACCAAACCACTCTCTTCCTGAAAACGGCTGATTTGAGCCCCCGCAGCCCCTAATCATCCAATCAGGGACAGAGCAATCTCCTCCCCACTGGGCCTATCAGAGCCCAGTGTTCAGGTTCCACTGTTCCTGCAGCGATGGCAAGACGGAGTCGTGTTCGGAGCGCCCTGCCACTCATTCAGGGCACGTTCAGAGGGGCTTTTCCTTGCTAGTACTTTGCAGTTCATTTATACAGCTCTGTGCTGCACAGGGCTGCTGTAAAAGTGCAGATTATTGGTAACCAGGCAAGATCACATACAGCTGGTATTCTTTTAACTTTCTGCTGATGAACAGATTACACCTATCACCTCCCAAACACATTTAATACAACAACGAACAGCTACCTGCAGGGCAGAGTAAAGAGTATCATAGATATATAGATATATAGATAGATAGATAGATAGATAGATAGATAGATAGATAGATAGATAGATAGATAGATAGATAGATAGATAGATAGATAGATAGATAGATAGATAGATAGATAGATAGATAGATGGATGGATGGATGGATGGATGGATGCACAGGTGCATGCATTCATGCCAAGCAACAGCCTATAATGAAACATTTAGGGGGCGTGTCCACTGCTGCCGTTTTTTTTTTTCTTTTTGCTGGCAGCGCCTGTTTTCTATGCAAACTCTATGTGATTCTGCAGTTTCAGCGCTCAGCACCCTCAGCACAAAAATGCCCCCATGCATCAGCTGATTGTAGTCAGCTGGTTATAGTCCCAGCGCTCTGAGTTGAAAACAGTTCAACTTTTGGAACACCACCGCACTCATCAATGTCAAAAAATGGCGGCAGTGGACACGCCACCTAAGTCAATACAGAAGTGTAAAAAAACAGCAGTTCCTCAAGTGGGGAACTTGGGGCTGGCTGCAAAAGCTCAAAGATCTCATTTTCACAACAAAATCAATCATGTTTACAGCCTGGTAGGGAAAAAAAGGTTTTCATTACTGAACTTGAACACACTGTGCACGTGGGGGAATATTTGTTATATTTATAGATATGTATTTTATTTTTTGCAGCTGTTATGCATAGAGATACATATATTAAGGGGCCTAGTGGAGATGACTGACAGATGCAGGATTTAGCTGTTTGCCAAGAGGCCAAAGGTTCACCTTAAGTTGTAAAATTCCACTCTTTGTCCGACTTTAGGTTGACCAAAAGTTATTGAAAACCAGCGATTCATTCACAGTTCATTTGATTTTCAGGTCAACAGTACAACACAATGGAAATGTTAAAGATCTTAATAAACGATACAAAATAATCCATCCAAATCAGGTGCTTTACTATTTTTACAATCAAGGTCAGTAATGAAAAACAAAATGAAGAGACGGGTTCTCTTTGCTCTCCACAGCCACATATCAGGAGGGGTTTGAAGGGAAGGAGGAAGACAAAGACCTAAGGGCAGGCTGTTTTTTACAGTGTTTGGGGAGTGTCTTGGTCAGGTGTGGCATGGTGAGGTGTGTTGATGCAGGTTGAGTGTAGAGTTGTGGTTTGACAGTTTGTTGAGTCAGCATTTCCAGTATGATGACCATCATCAGCTGATTAACAGGACAAAAAGAGAGAAAGAGGACTGGACCTTGCCAATGCCTGCATGTCCCCAACCATCTCATAAAGTTTGTACCAGAGCTCTGGAGTATGAATAAAAATCAGAATCAGAATCAGAAATACTTTATTTATCCCAGGGGGAATTCAGTCATTACAGTTGCTAGATACACAATAATTAAGAATATCAAATCATATTAATAGAAGAAGGCCCACAGCGTTCTCGCTGCTATCCCGGTCTGCCTGGACAGTCTGGAAGCCGTCAATGGAGACGTTGTGGTCGGGAATATCCTGATGCAGCCACGCTTCTGTGAAGCACACCATTCTACAAACTCCGTCTGACTCCTGACTAGTCCTGTTAGCTCGTCCATCTTATTATCCAGAGATCTCACGTTGCCCATGATGAGAGAGGAGAGACACTGCTTCTATCTCCTCTCTATAAACCTCTGTCTTCTTATACCAGCTCTCCTCCTCGTGGCTCTATGCCTCCTCTGCCTCCATGTGTCCCAAATCTCCAGAGTTCTGCAGGAACAGCCAGCGGCCCGAGCCAACAAGTCGGCCCACTTCAGCTCAACCAGCCGAGCATGAGTATAAAGAAAACAAAGTGGGTTACCGGCCAACAGCAATGCAAGTAAAAGGTAAAGTTGATGATCTCATCGTGAAAAACAGTCCACAGCTCTCACCAAAGGAAGACCAAAAGAGGTCACAACTTCAACAAACTGCCAGAGAAAAATCTGACGAAGTTTGATGAAGAAAGAGAAGGAAAATCAGAAAGAAGAATGAACGAAGGGGAGCGACTCTAACAGGGTGCATGAACTGTTGGCGCATGCGCACAAGGAGAGCTATAACACCAGGGTATAATGACCAGATAAGCTCATCATTTCTTCTTTATAGAGACGTCAGGTTGACCTGAAAAGTTGTCCCTGATCATGTAGTCATCTAGCAAACAGTCAGTCTGTATCACCTTGTTAAAAGTGGACATAATGATTCAACTTTGTTGGCAGTTTTGGGTTGGTGAAGTAGAACATGCTGGGTCATGGCTACAGCCAGTCCTTTGTGCTCTGATTGGCTTAATTAGCTTTTGAAGTAGGAAATTACCCCTTCAATGAGATTGTGTGATTTCTAAGGGTGTGGAGAGAAAGACTTAATCAAATATAATCAGTACGGAATAATTAGGACTTTTATCTGTAGCATGAAGTTACAATATAATATGCTTTTTAATAAGAAATGGCCTAATTACTTGGCTGATGTATGGTGGTTAGATTATGCCCCCTTCTTTATTGAAGCGTCTAAATTAAATGGCTCTGCATGTGTCCTTACATCTATATGTAGCTTTGCTGTTAGTCTTAATGCTATGCATTTGAAAGGTAGCACCCTTTTTACGTCAGCAGCATTGTGAAGCTATTTGAATGTAGGATCCACTTGACCAGCTGAAAGTATAGGTGCTGTATGCTGGGTTTCAATAGCTAACACTGATTAAGCCTGTGTGAAAAGCAGGTATCAAAGAGAGAGTGAGGGTGATGAGAGTCAGATGAATGGACAGACAGAGGCAGAGCCAGCCGGGGCAGAGGGAGATGGAGCTCGGCCGTTGACAGAACAGAATCAAAGTACATTGTGCGGGTGGTCGAGGGTTGTTGTCACGGTGATAGCAACCACAAAAAGTCTCTTTTATACGGGCTGATATTGCCATCTGTTCATTTCAGTGTCCTGAAAACAGCCTCTGACACGCTCTGTGTGAAAGGGGATAAAGAAAACGAGTCCAGGCTTTTAGAAAAAAAAACGGGGATGAGAAGGAGGGCAGGTGGAATTAGCTTTATATCCGTCCCTCTGACACTGAAAAGGGACATAATTAGAGGAAAGCAATCTCCCTCCATCTCTCTCTCTCTCTCTCTGTCTTTCTCTACCTGTACTCTCACTCAACCCCCATCTCAATCACTCCCTCTCTGCCTGTCTCTGATTTTCTCCATTTTCATGCTCCATAATGGCACATTGAGAAACCTTCATCCACCCTCATACCCATCCTCCTCTTCTCTTCCATTATCCCTTTTTTTTGTCCTCTACTCCCTCCTCCTCCGCCTCCTTCCTGCCTGCCCTGTCTCTCACTTTCCACCTCTCTCTATCTCATTACTCCGAGGGGGCCGCCATGCTGTGATCTTGGCCATCGGTAATGGCTCATGGCCTCAGCGGATGGGAGATTGCAAATGTAGCAGGGATGAAATATTAGGTGGTGACTGGGATTGTGTAAATCAATGGCTTATGAAGGCTGACCGGGCTCTGTCACCCCCCCACACATGCACATCAGAGGCCTGGCCTGTTTCTCCTATTGTCTCTCGCTCCATGGGTGACCCTCGCTCTCTTTTTGTTGGCAAATCACCCCTTCAATGTTCTTTCCCTATCTCAGTTTGTCATTAACATCCCACTATTTTGCCTCTTGTCGATTTACAAACACAAGCCTTCTCTCTTTCCCGCCTCCCCCTCAGTCTGTTTCTACCCCCATTTGATGGGATTAGATAATGAGGGTTATGACATGGTCCTCATTTTTAGCCTCTTTCCTCTCTTCCTCCTCCTCCTCCTCCTCCTCTTATCTGCCTCTCTGTGCAGCAGAAGGTAGATAATGGGGATCAGAGAGTGTGTGGCTCTTCCATTAAAGCCTCTGCAGGTTCATAAACCAAATCACAAATCAAATGAAAGTGCAGGAAGAGAAGAAAAAAAAAAGGACTCCAGATTATGGCAGCCAAGTCTCCAAACAGGGTTCAGTAATGTCTCGATGAAATTAGAGAGAGAAGCATCAAAATGGCATTTAAAAATAACTACAAGGGTCTTGCAAATGGCTTTAATGTTGCTGCTGGAGTTCCAACAAAAAAATGACACAGGTTATACACTTGCAGATCTGAAAACCATGTGTGTAGGCAAATATCAGCAAACAGGACTGCATTAAATCTGCACAGTGCATTCAGTCGAATTTATGATCCTAGCTTATCAGCAGTTCAGAAAGCTGTCACACTTCCTGCTGATTAATGCACATTAAAAGTACATCAATATTCTCCGTCTTTCTTCTTCAGTGACAAAAGAAGGAACCCATTTACAAACTGTTCTTTTATTTATTCATTTATTTATGATTTAGGAAAGTTCCTGGTGTACTTTAGATTTGCTCATAGTTGAGAACTTAATGTATGCACGCTCAATTGCACATTTACATTCGACAAGATCTAAAATGACTGTGCAAAGCTATTGGTTATGCTAATTTCTTCAGTTCTATAAGTAATACATCATTGGGGCAGTGACAAAGGGCAAGCTCAGTTTTCTTTATGGGGGGTGGTATGAGGTACTTGTCAATAGCGAGTGTATTACCCACAGGAAATGCTGGTCAGCTGCACCTGGTACAGACGCTAGGCTATTAGCTGCTGTAGACAGGGTCAATATGACCTCATGATTTAGCTAATCTTAAGGAAGTCCAACTCAACCGTAAATTGTTGGTGTCAGGTTACAGTATGTTAAGACATTTTTCCACGCTTCACTGTCGTCTGAAGCCAATTTGTCATATTCATGAATGCAACCAATGTGTGTGTTCCTCCACCTGCACCCCACTAAACAGCTGTTCAGGTCTATGATGTACAAGTCAACTTGGTTTTTGCCCAGCTCACTGATATACTGTTACTTTGAATATAAGTGCATCTCAGTTTGGTATAGTCTGAAGAAAAAAGTGCCATACAGCAGTTAACACAGTCTATTTTGATAAGACAAACAAAATGGACCATGGTTTGTGTCATTATGCAATAACAAAAAATGTGAGAGCTAAAAACGTTCTTACAAGATACATTTTCATTCAGCTTTTTCTGGTTTTCCACCATCCAGGGAACTCTGGGTGATGCAGACTGGAGCCATATGTGGTGGCAGGTATCCTCTGATTCAGAAAGGTCCTGAAGTACTGTTGTCACCAAGCACCACTTGTGATAGCTGTAGCTCTCTCTCAGTTCATAGGCATGGGCTCACAGTTTACACACCTGCACCACCAGGTAACAAGTAACTCTCCTGCTCTCCAGTTAGCACAGCAGTTTCTCCCCACTCTCTTTCAGTCCATTGAGTCTGAGTCTCTCTTTCCTCTATGCACTCTGGTTCATAAAGGTGTCCTCTTGAATCCACAGTACTTTATATTTTTGTTCCTGTCCACTGTTTCCGACGATACAGTGCTGACAAATTTCTTCTGGTTAATACTTACTGTATTTGAAATTAGCTTGCCTTGATAGCCTCGCTTCCATGCTGGTTTTCCACCAGATCCCTCAACAGGCCTAGCTGACAGGGATCTCCTGTGGCTAAGAGGCTAACCATTGACAAGAACCTCATACAACCCCACTTTAAACATACTGAATTATCCCTTTAAGCATTTTAATATGTGTGATTTTTTTCAATTCAATCATGTATATCTTACAAGTACCCTCAGGAAAAATCCATTACTCCTTAAAAGACACCTTTCAGGGGATGTGTGTTTGATTTCTGTGTGAGCACAGGGCCTTTTATGGATATAAGCAGGGCCTTCACCTTTGCTGCTTAGTAACAATTAGCAGCACTTTAGGGGTAAATAGATGGATAAAGAAAGGTCCTTGGTGTGCCATGATACACCTGTCTGTCTTTCTGTTTATATGTCTCCCTCATCTATCAGATTTATTCTTTGCTGTTGAAGATAAACTCCTATCTTTTTACTTCATGTCTGCTGTTGTCTTCCTTTACAGTCTGAACAACCTGCAAACCAAATGTGGTAGAAATCATTCCAAACCATCATATCCCAAAAACCTCCAAACCACTGTCTCCTTGTGTTTTATTGCTCCACACCTCTGCTGTACATTTATAAGGTGCTGCAGGAATACATGAAGAACACTATTAGAGCTGTCCTCTAATAACAATAACTTAGCAATTAGTTTGGATACTACAAGGCCACTCAAGTTCAAGTCAGAGTTAAATGACAGGTTAATTAACAATGAAAGAACTATTAATTGTACGTTTTGTCTCCCTTTGTTCTGGCTGTCGTTGGAAGCCATGGTTAATTATACAGCGGCCTGTGCTTTGCATAAAAAGTAACTGTACAAACACTGTCCCTGTAAGTTCAGTCTTTATAGCAGATTCATGTTCAGAGGCAGAAATAGAGCTTTAGACATTAAACAAAGAAGGCCCACTCTTTAAATACGTTTCTTTTATGGAGGTATGTCTTGTTTTAGCTGATTGTGGGGCTCGATTGCTTTTGATTTTCAGTATTTTTTGGTTTGTTTTGTAGCTTTTGTCGAACATACTGCGTTTGTCATTGTGATGTGGAGATGTAGTTCACTACCAAAGTATCAGACCAAAGATGCTGTTCAGTTTATTAAAGTGAGTAAGCTTTAAATCCACTGAAAAAGCTTGACAATGGTAGAACATTTTTTAACATCAATCCCTTTTACACATAGAATAAAACATAAAGAATGAACTTCTAACAAGCTAACGAAAGGAAGATATGTTCCGTTTGAGCAAATGTCAGTGTCTTAGTATTTATCTGCCTGTGTGTGTTTGTATGCTATCATGATCAACTCACCCAATTTATCTTTGCTTACTATTCCTCGTGACATTTTGACATAATCTTCAGCTTTCAATAGCCTTACATTATGTTTTTTTTTTTTTTCGAAAATACAATCAATATACTATTTTCTCAAAGTAAAAGAAGTTTAACAAACTCTGCCAACATCTAACAATGAAATGTCATCCAACCAAAATAACTCAAACTGCTGCCTTCTCAAATGTCACCATATATTTGTAGCTATTGCTGTTTTTCTGTCTCTAGGTTGGGGCAAAATAGCCTGAGTGCTTTGAGTAGCTAATCATGCTGCAGCTCACTGGCTTTGTGAAACGTGTTGCACTCGGGGCAATTCACAAAATTCCAGGCATGTATGTATTGATTGCTTGGAAATGTCAGGAAATTACATAGAGGCAATTTCAGAAATGCTGATGGCTGATTTGCTTTTTCAGATTTATTTTATTTCATTTTTTCTGCTAGATATCAGTTTCAGCTTCAATTGAGATAAAAGTCTTTAAGAGCTGGAGTGGATCCAAAGAGGGGGTAAAGGGTGCCCCCCTCCAAAAAAAAAAAAAATAGATAGATAATCTGTGGGCAGCTGTGGCTCAGTGTGTAGAGTCGGTCATATACTGTATCAAACGGAAGGTGAGGTTGGCGGGTTGATCCTAGCTCGTGTCCTTGGGCAAGACACTGAACCCCAAATTGCTCCCTCTGTTGTTCAGCAGTGTGTGGATGTGTATGAATGAGATTAATATTACTCTGTAGCAGCCTCTGCCATCAGTGAGTGAATGTGGTGTGAATGAGTGAATGTGACGAGTAGTGTGAAAAGCTTTGAGTGGTCAGAAATAAAAGAACTATATAAGTAAAAGTCCAGTCACCATTTACCATATTAATAAAAAAGAAAAACATCTGGTTGACTTCCCCAGGTGCAACCCCAAAATCCTTAACCATGATTGGCTATTTGCCTTGTCAGAGGCGGGGCTTGCGTCAAAATCAACTATTATATGTGAAGAAAATCATGTATTATGCTTTTATATTATCATTATGATTCTCTATATACATATATGTGTGTTACATGTTGTTCAGATAGACTGCTCTCTTTCTGTGTGAAGAGGCTGCAAGACTCCAAGCAAGAGTGTGCAGAGGTCAGATTCCGACCTCTGATAAGACACATCTAGTTTTTAAGAGTCTCAGTCTACTTGCAACATTTTGGGATGTATACAGAAGTTCCCGTGTCATCATTTATGCAGTGCACATATGTCCATATATAGATATGTTCTAGCAATGTTCTTTTCTCTGGGGATGGAACCACCTTACACGGCGGGCTCATCCTCCAAACCTTTGTATGTACATCTTTCAACATATACATGTGAACGAATCAGCAGGATGCAAGGAGGGGCTATGATGGGGATATAAGCCTGTACTTTTGGATATGTGTTCAATGAGAACTGTACATTCATACTTGAAGTATAGCGCTCATTCACTTGCAAGTAAAGCTTTCGAAAAGACTCTACTCTCCTGTCGCCTCTCCACCACTGGCCCACCAGTCAGAGGTGTTTTAAGAGCGTATTTTTCTGACATTATAAACCGGTATTCTATGCAAGGCCAGGTCCCTTATTACGGCAGGGATCAGTTCCCTGTTCAAGTGAACACAGTTCAGCTTCTGATTAGAGCACTTTCATATTTCTATCAAGGAGTAGAACTTAACTTCACAAGTAGCGCACCAGGCACTCATTCTCTACCATTATGCCAACGTCAGAATTGGTGTGAACAGGGCGCCGTAGGGCTAGCGGTCTAAGCGCGCGCCCCATGTACAGAGGCTGTAGTCCTCGTTGCAGAGGTCGTAGGTTCGATTCCAGCCTCGACCATTTACTGCATGTCCTCCCCTACTCTTACAGTTTTTTTTAACACATAAACACTAAAATCAAAAGTATTACGCAATTATCTAAACCTTACACTCAAGGAGTAAAACATCAGCCCAGATCTGCACCACTATAAGAACAATGTCAGCCTCACACTTTTTGCAAAACAATACACACAGTGATTTATAAAACACTAAACACACTTTTATACATTAGACACAGAAGTATATCAGGATGTCACTTCCTTCAATTCCAAAGCACTGACTGTCAAATGACCACAACTATGAGCCGATTGGTTAAACACAGCCATCAGGTGCACAAACACACGATTGCTTAATTGTAGACACACCAATCAGGTTTAAGCATTATAACAATGCAGCAGGTGAGTTCACCTGTCTTCAACTGGATACTGTATTTGATGTTTACAGCTTACAGTGTTATGCACACGACTGTAGTGGCATGAAAACTGGGACATGTTTTGTTGTGATTCTCCATGTTGACATGTTGACTAATTCATAGAGAGAAATAAATGATATTTTCATCAGTCTGCAGCGTTGGTCTTGTGTAGTGTTTGGTGAATTTATTGTATATTTGCACTTTCTCTGTGTGTTTCACTTACAGTACTCTGATCACTAAGAAGTAGAATTGCTAGAGTGTTTTATGTTAGCAGCAGCAGTGTGTAACTGCTTCAAACAGAATTAAATCATATTAAAATTGTGTTTCATATGGTAACAAAATATGGTTTTGATAAACCATTAGTTTTTTTTACAAGTGTTTCATTTTGCAAAGGATCTGAGGTGTACTGCTACTACTTAAGTTGCAGTTGGGGGTTCGGTGCCTTGCTCAAAGGCACCTCGGCAGTAATAGCAATAGCAATTTTATTTATAAAGCACATTTCATTACACGTAAGCTCAATGTGCTTTCGGCAAATGGACCAGCACCACTCCACTTGCCAAACTTTGTCCACTCTGGGACTTGAACCAGTGACCCTCTGATTCCAAGCTAAGTCCCTATGGACTGAGCTACTGCCGCCCTGCATTTCTTGTCTCTCTTCTGCTGTCCTTTCAATTAAAGTCAAAAATGCCCAAAAATATAAATTGCATTTTTTTTTTTTTAAATAAAGAATTGGAGTGAACCACAATGTCACAGGCTATTTCACTAATGGTGCACAAAAGAAAAGCAAAACAACAAAAAGTACACTAAGAAATCTTGCCAGGGTTTTTCCTACATATAAAAGAACAAGGCGGTCGCCTCCGCCCCCACGTTTTTTATTGCAACTACAGTATTACACCAATGTGGTCAAGGTTCTGTATCAAATCAATCTAATGCAGCCGAAAAGGCGCTGCCAAATCTGCCAAAGAGGAAGGAAAGTGAAAAGTTTTCTGTGGAGAGATACTTGTTTGTGCTACAGGCACAACACATAATACATAAATCTGTCCAGATGCATGTTCAACCTATTGAGGGATTGTTTATACGAGACAGCAACAGAAACGAAAATACAGATTAGTATAATGGGTCTCCTTTCAGTTGAGAGTTGTTGAAACTTACAGATAATTCAAGAGTTGAATTGATCACAGTCAAACAGATGTAGCCTTGTTATGAGACACAGTTTTGCAAGCATGTTTTCATCGTTGAATTACTGTTACAGTCCCTGGAGGATGCTGAAGTCTTCCTCATGTTGACAGAGGGTAAAGTTGTGTTCCTTTGTTTTTAGAGGGAATTAAATCCATAGTGATCAGAAAACAATGGAAACTTGAGGGGTCAAATCATACCCTCTGTCTAACCCCTCCCCACGTTCAATTCTGTCTTCCCCCTCCATTTTCCATCTCACTCTCATCTTTTCTCTCTTTTTGTCTCATTCCCTCTCTCCGGCCTCTCCTCCTTTTCTTCCCGTCCCCAGTGTTCATTGCCACTTTGAGTTTTCACAGGAATTTGAGCATGAATTAATAATTAGCAACAGCTGCTGTTCTTGTGTGTGTGTGTTCATGCGTGTGTTTATGTGGGTACGTTTGTGTGTGTCTGGTGGATGCTAACTATTCTCGCGGGCTTGCTGTCACCTCAGTCACAGTTTCACACACCAAGCAGCCTGCCAAACAGCATACACACACACAGACACACACACACACACACACACACGCATACACACGCACACACAGGACACATGTTAGCTTAAGAATCCAAATTCACATATATATGCACACCCACACAGGAACGCACATGACACTTGCATCTATCACTCACAATGCACACAATATGCATGTATATTTTTCAGCCTGACTAGCCGTCTTTTTCTGCCCTTTTCCTCTCTTCTCTTTCTTCTCTCTTTCTCTCTCTTTGTCCTCATTTGCTCAGCTGTTAGCTATGAATTATGTATTATATCCTTATGGAGTGAGAAAAGTTAGCTTAGGGCTATCATTCCCCACTTAACGATCATTAGTTGTGTCTTTGCACCAATTAAAGCTTGATAGCAAATCAGACCCTTTTTACTGCCATCCAACTCCTGCATAATGCAACTCAGTGCACCTGTTACTGTTGCACACTTGATGGTGGTTCTTCTAAAAATGGTGTGAAATTGAGCAGAAGCTTTTCATTCCAGACTTCACTACTGTGGATTTTAAGGGCATACACATGGGATGGTGTCTGTACCTAGAAAGAATAAGCCAAAGAGAATGTAATGTAAAGCTGTGGACGTCTAGATGAGGGAGGAAGGACGATGTCTCAAAGATTGAATTTAACCTCTTGTATTTAATCAATGAGACTAACAATGATGTCTTACATACCAAGTGTGGCAAACATGCACACACAGATATAGGAGATTACTGTGTTTTCATATCTCCTTCATCAGCAGTGCATTAGCTTTTCTTGTAACGCAAATTATGCAGGCCTTTAAAGTTGTATACTTATTCCTCCCTCGCAGACATATGTGCTTACAAAATCCCATTTAAACTCTATTGGTCCTGAATACCATAAGAAAAAGGAAACATGGTGAATGGTCACCATGACCAACGAACAAATCAGTTCAATGTGATTGGATTAGTCACACTATTGATGTGGCTTTAAGAATAGCAGTCAGTAAGTCCATCAATCCAGTTAAGACTAAAATATCTCACTATAGGGTGGTTTGCAGATATTTATTGAGCAAATGAGGTCTTTGGTAACAATTCGACTTCCAGAGAGTGATGTGAAATGTTTCAGCTACTATTTCATGGACTGAAAATACAGAGCCTAACTCTTCTATTACAGCTGAATCCTTATTGTTAGTAGTGTGGTGCATGTGTGCACTCTTTACCTTCTGTCTTCTTAATGAAACCTGCCAAGGCAGATGACTTCCTGTTTGGAGCCACATTTTTTTAAGGTTTGCAATCAAGTTTAGCCCTGCCATCTCCTCGCCTCTATAAGGGCCTGTGTCCACTGATGGCAGGGTTTTCTTGGCAGCGCCTTTTAGCTATAGAGAACTGATGCAGTTCAGTGTCATCAGTGCTCAGCGTCCCAAGTGCAAAAGCATCCTTTGTCACTGCACTCAGCATTGTAAACAGCTCAACTTTTGGAACATTGCTGCACTCATTCATCCATCACGGACTGATCAAAAATGGAGAAGGGGCGGGACTTCTGATATCAGCACTGTCAAAAACAATGATGGAGGTGGATACATTGACAACACTTTATGTTTCAGAGTACAAAGTCCTGCAGCCTGTTGCACCAGCTGTGAGCAAGTTCAAACGTAGCCTAGTTTGAACGTGATTTCTCATATAGCATGGAGTTTAAACTCTACTAACGTTTTGGGCGTTGCACCAGCTGAGATAGTTCCAGCGTAAGCCTAAATTACAACTTAATTCTTACACTTAGCTCCTAGTAGGTGTAAAGTCCTCCGTAGAGTACTGGTTGGCATGGCGAGTCGTTTTGAAAGGTGGGATTATTTGGAGGATGAGGAGATAAAGAGGGTTCTCTCAGCGAGATTACATCAGCAACGCGCTATCCGCAAGATAATATGATGACCAAGATTTGAACTTCCTAGTATTAATGTTGTAGTTGATCATTTTACCACTTGATTTCATTGTTATTATACACACCGTAGATTAGGATTTAGACTATAGTTATCACCCTACTATGACACTTTATGCCCCCCACCTTCTACTGTTACTGTACCAAAGCATCATCCAACCCATTCTCCTCTACTGTTCCCCCTGCTACTACAACATGCTAACTGTCTCCAACAAAAACAAACTCATACGCATCACAAACAATGCCACCAAAATCATCCGCCTCCCCACACCCAACCTGTCTGACCTCAACAACAGAGCCATCATACGCAGAACACGGACTATAACACTGGACCCCCAACACCCCCTCTACTCAGTCTTCACACTACTCCCCTCCGGTCGCAGATACAGATCCCCTTACTGTAGGCGAGCCCGGTTTGGCAGAAGCTTCGTCCCATTGGCCATTGCACTGCTAAATAGAATGCCACTGTAATGTGTCCGGTGTGTTTATATGTGTCCGGTGTGTTTATATGTGTCCAGTGTGTTCATATGTGTCCAGTGTGTATATATGTGGGATGAGGTGCACCATTGCTGTGAGGCTGGGTGGATGTTTATTGTTTATTTGTGTTCATACATGTATTCCTGTACAGACAGTGGCAACAAATCTCCTTATTAAGGACAAATAAAGATCTATCTATCTATCTTATCAAGATTTACATAACGTTTGTTGTTGTTCTGTGACAGTACCAAATTACGACACAACTTAAGTTACAAACTAACTAGTTTCAACGTTTGGTTTAGTGTGGACTTTACACCCTAACTTAGGACACAATTTGCACACAGCTGGTGCAACAGACAATACTGAGCATATAGAGCGTTTTAAAACAGGCTTAACCATCACTACTAATAAGGTAAGCTAGAGTGCTTTGGAACAACTTTCTTAACCCAGCAACAGTAAGCACAGTTGAGAAGCGCTCTGAAATTGAAGTTGTGGGCACTGCAAACACAAAGAATGCTGTAAGTGGACACAGGCCCTAAAAGTATCTATTAGAAGATGGGCTTTGACATGCTCTACATGTACATATCACAAGTTAATTTGTGATTTGGGAGTGCATAAATAAAACTGATTGAACCTCAGTAAAGATATAAATTGCACCCACAAGAGATTTGTCAAAAACTCAGGAGACTCTTGAGTGTTTAGCCAATGCTTTTATAAACCCAAAAGAACTGTTTTCCATGATTGCCCTAATGGCACAGCACTATCCTGCAACGAGGAATTGTGGAACCAATTGTCTCCCTTCCTTTGGTAAAAGATGAGACAGTGCTCTCTAGAAAAGGAGAAACAGGATGGAAGTTCTTAGAGCATAAAGAGGTGTAAACAGCTCTTATTATGGCGGTGGCTTTGATATCTCAGTGTCATAACATTCAGTTTGGAGCCTTCCTAAGCCAAAAAACAGGACTGATTTTTAGTGTGGCAGCTGCAGTTTTAATAAATCCCTCGTGTCACATGTGTAGGTGTTTCATATAAATATCACATTTGCTATTGTTGTTCCATTTAGTTTCACTTGAAAGCAGGCTGAGTCATGTTTCAGGTGCATCTAAATAAAAGGCTGATTCATGCTAGACAGGGATCTTTGATCAGTGGATCAGTGCTGAGTGCCAATCATTGAAGTTTCTCAGAGCAGGTTCAAACTGACCTTGGATGTGCAGAACACCTGGCATCACTGTGGGGCTGTGTTAGCAGCTGAAGAGCTGGTTGAAGGGAAACTTATACTGATCCCTGAACTGAAGGTTGTTCCAAGTGTTAAGAGACAACTCTGAATGAATATCTTCATATATTGAAGTCACCGATTAAACAATAACATTTTATAATGGAAGTAATGCCATATCATCAACAGGGAAAACAAGGGAGTGCTTTTGTGATTACAACACTCTACTTTTTTTCTGCCTCTCCTCTCCTCTCCTCTCCTCTCCTCTCCTCTCCTCTCCTCTCCTCTCCTCTCCTCTCCTCTCCTCTCCTCAGGAGTACAGCTTCCCCTTTCTGTCTATCACCCCAGCTGTGGGGGAGTGGCAGGAAGGAGGAGGTCAGCTGCTTTCCTTCACAATCCTCCACCTGGACAAGTTTCAGGATGCAGGGAAAAAAGTCTACCAGACCTGCGTTAAGGTTTTGAACCTGCAATCTTTGGTAGGGGTGAAGGAGTCAAGGTGGACCAAGTTTTTTGGTCCAGACATCTCCCCGAAAGGCAGCTGGCGGCCCCTGTACAAGCTGCCTGTTGAAAAGCGGACAGCAGACCTCCGGTGCAGGGTTGTACATGGGGCAATAGCTACGAACAGATTCAGAGCGCTCCTTGATCCGGAGCTGGGGGAGGGGTGCACTTTCTGTTTTCAGGTTGAGACCCTGGTCCACTTGTTTGTTCAGTGTCCTCGGCTGGCGGCACTGCTTGACCTGTTGAAAAGCTGGTTTCAGGGGCTCAGGGAGGTCTTCTCTTTTGGTTTGTTTATTTTTGATCCAAGTTACTGTGCAAGGAAAAAGACAGTACACGCATTGATGAACTTTGCATCAGGCACTGCCAAGTTGGCCATCTGGCTGACATGGAAGAACCAGGCTCAGAGTGCCGGCTGTGTGGATCCGGTTCTGGTTCTGAAGGGACTGCTAAAGGCCAGACTGAGGGTGGAATATGCATACTTTCTGATGATGGACAATATGCAGGCCTTCAGTCATGTGTGGGCTGTTGGGGGGGGTTATGCTCCGTGGGCAGAGACGGAGAGCTGATTGTTAATTTCTGAGAGGGACGTGTTCAGTGTCTGGTTGAAAGGTTCGTGTTTTTTGTTTTGTTTTGTTTTGTCGTTGTTTGATGATGTGAGTGACCTGGTTTATCATTGCAATGGTTTAATAAAGGGACCTCTCCTCTCCTCTCCTCTCCTCTCCTCTCCTCTCCTCTCCTCTCCTCTCCTCTCCTCTCCTCTCCTCTCCTCTCCCCTCCTCTCCCCTCCTCTCCCCTCCTCTCCTCCAGCCTTCTTGCCAGAACCGGATTTTATTTTGCTGACTTAAATGCAATTTGCAGAATAAATGTCATCCTTTCCATAATGCCAACACTCCCTTCTTGGCTCTGCATAAAAACACACACATACACACACTATCACAAACACCTTCAGACACTGAGTTTGTTCAAGCCTGTTCCCTGTTAGCACCCCAGCCAGATGTACAGTGGGTGTCATTCTGGTGCCATGGCAACTAACCATAAACTGACACTCGTGTCCTGCCTGTATCACTGAAATGTTAAAGCACAGAGTCTTCTGTTCTCTCTGCAGCCGCCTATAATTGATCAAACATGAATCAGAGAAGTCATCGGCCTGTTCTTCATTATATCTTTGGATGTTCTCTTGCAACCATCTTGCGGTTGCAGGAGTGTTGCATGCTGGGGCTTATCCACAATGCCAGTTTTCTTAACCGTACTGTGCACTTCAATTTATATAGATTGAACTTCTCACCCTCTGGACCTTTCTCTGGCTAAGACGCTCAGCTTATTTCAAACTTAACTTCACAGTCCCCCCTTCATATGTACCTTTCCTTCTTTCCTCTCGTACTTATGAGACAGAGGGGAAAACAGAGGATAATAAAAGAGGGTAAAGCTGTAGCATTCTCTAGACGTTGTTTAAGCAGTCAAAGATAAGATCAAGAGAAATAGAAGAAAACAAGATTTTAAAGGCAAAAGTAAGTTGAAGGAAGGAGGTAAGATGCTATGATTAGAACAGGAGAAGATAACAATGGGAACGCAGTAAAGAAATGTAAGTAAGGATGGAAAGAGGGGAAAATGTTGAAAGAGGAGGAAAAGTGTTAGAAAGGTCGTAGTGAGGCCAGTGAGTGTTCTCTCTGAAGATAAAATGGAAGCAACACATCTTCAAAGGAAAAGACCTGATACTAAAACATCACGCACACACTTTGTTTTTCCTCTTTGTCAAAGCTTAGGTTTCCATCGGGCTGTATATGTGTGTTATTTTATCCCCCTTCAAGGAAACCCAAGAACATCTTGTTTATCTCTTATCTTTTCTCTTGTCTTTTATTCATCTGCTTCCTTAAAGCCCACTTTCCTCTCCCACATCTGATTCCTCTCGGAGGATTTATTTTACCAGCGATGAACAGACTGCTACAAAAGCACGACACACCGAGAGGACGCTCACCTTTGAAAGGGCAAGGCGAAAGAAAAATATTTAAAAGGCTATAAACTCAGATTAACTGGGCAGAGAGAGTTTAGCGTGGAGATGAAAGGGCAGCAAGAGGGGGAGTGATGGAGTAAACAAAGAGGGGAGAATATGAGATAAGAGATAACAAGAAAAGGAGGAAAAAGTCCCTAACTAGAAACTTTCTTTGTTCTCTTTAGTCATAGGTCATGTGGGGACACATACAGGGCAGTCTCACTGGGGGTTTCATACTTGAAAAACAAGAGTTCATGGTTTATATGTCCACAAGTTTCTAAATTGCTGTTCTCTGGCTCCAAAACTCCTAATACCTGACCTGAGTTACATCCTGACCTGACCATGTCTTCATTAGGAGAAGGTCTAGTTGCTGGTCAACTAGCTGGGGGGCTTAACTTACGACAAAGACTATGGGGCGCTTTTTGGCAAGTTGTGCACACTGAAAATAACAGCAACATTTCTCCACATATAGCTCCAAAACATAATACAAATGTAGAGTGAATTTTAAAAATTAACTTCTTTTTTTTCACATTTAGAGCAATATTTGTGAACTTCTTCACATTTAATTTTGTTGTGAAAAATATATAAAGTTAAAATCACTGTTACATCCACATGCTATGCATAAATCTAAATGTTAAATCTAAATCTAAATGTTCAACATTAAATCTAAATTTTAAATCTAAATCTAAATGTTATATATTCAAATTTATATTTAACATTTATATTTAAAATTGAGTTTTATATTTATCATTTGGATTTAACATTGATTTTAACTTAAAGGTGACATATCATGCAAAGTTGACTTTTTAATGGTTCTCTACCTGAAATATGTTTCCCTGGCATGTCTACAAACCCCCCGAGAATGAAAAAAATCCATTCTGCCCCTGTTCTGATTTCTCCACCTTTCTGTAAATGTGTGTGAAACGAGCCGTTTCAGACTTCCGTGTTTTTGTTACGTAACAACAATATCCGGTCTGTCATGGAGTCAGAGCTCGGAGCTTGTTCAGCCCATAGACTGTATAAAATAATACTGAATCCCTCTCCCGTTTTTCATTACCTGCACACATGTGTGCTAACAAGGAGCTTAGGAGGGAGGCATGCTAGTTGTAGGCTGTCTTAATAAACACAAAGGTCGGTTTTACTCCCCACGTCTGCAGATTTGAAGATCTAGTGGATGATTTTTATTTGTCATGGATAAGTGCTAGCGCTAATTAGCATAGCCACATAGCTATATGTTCGTAGCTGTAGCTGTAGCTGTAGCTGTAGCTGTAGCTGTAGCTGTAGCTGTAGCTGTAGCTGTAGCTGTAGCTGTAGCTGTGTACCAAGACACACGCCGACATACTGACAAATAAAACAACAAGAAACACTAAATCTGTGACCAATCCTTCAGAAAAGGTCCTGCTGCCTTTCTGGCAGAGGTCGGTTTTACTCCCCACGTCTGCAGATTTGAAGATCTAGTGGATGATTTTTATTTATCATGGATAAGTGCTAGCGCTAGTTAGCATAGCCACATAGCTACATGTTCGTAGCTGTGTACCAAGACACACGTCTACATACTGATAAATAAAACAACAAGAAACACTAAATCTATGACCAATCCTTCAGAAAGGTCCTGCTACGGGCGCCTCTCCATCAGGATCAGATTCAGAGGGTTGAAGTAACACGATCTCTGAGCAGCCGTGTATATTCAGCCAACATGTAAACATTAGATCAACGTGCTGGAGAGCCGAGGCACATCCACTTCCTGAGGGGGCGTGGTCAGAGGGAAAACAGAGTGTTCTGATGAGGAATGAAGAAGAGGACTTTTCAGGCATGCCAAAATCTGATTTCAAAGTGTTTTTTTGAGCATAAACTTTAAAGACATGGTTTTGGGACCTCTTAGACCAATATATATTGATGAAAAAAGCGTGATATGTCCCCTTTAATATATTTTTCACAACAAAATGAAGAGGATCACAAATATTCCTCTAAATGTGATTAAAAAAAAGTGACTTTAAAAAATGTACTCTTTATCTTTATGACGTTTTGGAGCTATATGTGGAGAAATATTGCTGTTATTTTCAGTATGCACCATTGGTTTGTCTCATGAAGTGCAAAAAAAATTAACTTATCAGTAGCTCTGAGACTTGACAAGGACCAGCTTTTGACATATCTAGTTTTTAATCAGTATAAAACACAAAGTGTAAAAATGTCATTCAACATTTTAGACAGGGTCATGTGATGGACCAGTTCTTGATCAGAAACTGTCCGAAGTTCATCAGTGATGGAGCTGATTGTTGGAGTTTCCCTCTTTTTCATTCATTTATTTTTTTAAGAATTCAAGGACATATAATAATAATCTACACAACAGAGTGGCTGATAGGCCAATCTTTACATCTTTGTGCAGAGATAAACTAGTTATCTTTCTCTTGTCAGTTTTAATGTGAAGTTGTTGCATTATATGTAAAGATAAAGAGGTATTACTCGTGTTTTTTTAGATTAGAGAGCAAATGTGTTTAAAATATATCAAACTATGCTGTTATGGGATTGTGTCACAGTGATGTTCACTTGGACTTGAGTGTCCTGGTTTAGTTAAGGATTTTAAATGTTCTGTTTTTGTGTTTGTGCATGTAAACATCATATCCTGGTTTCAGGAACGGGGATGAGGCCTTGTCCCTGTTTTCAGAAACATGAATTTGCTACCTGGAGAACTCCAAAAGAAAACAAGACACTGTGGCATGTTTACAGCTAACTCGGTTTCTGACTGCTAGGACTATCTACCCAGGCGAGGACTCAGCCAAGTGACATATAGAAAAACAGAAATGGCAGCAGCAGCAACAAGAGCGTCTTACTTCTGGAGTGTTGTATCTCACCCATTGCTTCAACGTGAGTTGAGGACATGTTTCATACAGTATTTGCTTGAGCCCTCTTCTCCCATTTCTGGAAATGGGGGGGGGGTACACCTTGTATGCAACATGATGCTGACATTTAATAGTGTTGAGCCCACCATAAGACACAGGGGTATCATTTTTCTCAGATTCCAAAATTGTGATGGTTTAAGTTGTAAAAAATAAACACCACAGGGGCCCTGTGTGCATGTCCTGACTCTTATCAAACCAGGTTTATAACATGGATACTCAAGTCCATGTAAAAGGAATCAATGTAACAGGTCATATTTTGTGTTTCTTCTTCTATAGTTATTTCTTTGTGTTCTGCCCTCCTCCTGCAGGAGAGGTAGGTGTCTTTTGTTCAGCCTAACTAAATCAATCCTCTCATTCATAGAAATTCTTTGTAAATTTCCTGTTTCCAAAATGTTTCAGTGTCTTTCTCTATTTTTGATTTAAATGTCAGGTGAAAATATTTGAATAGTCTGTGAGCTAGCTCTTCGTTAAAGTTAAGCTAACTGTCATGCTGCATGCGAATCTGTGTAAGAGCTGCAGCAGGCTGTAACACTGTAGATTCTGTCTCTCTGATCCAGGTATGTTTGCTGCATATTGAGTTTTTATTCCACACGTTTGCAGTCACTCCCTTTGTTCTGTTCCCTGTGGGAGAGGAGCTGGAGTGTGCTGTAACATACACATGGAGGTTCTGTCTGTCTGTGTCTGAATAAATGGAGGTGCAGAAAGAAAGAGAGAGAATCCCAGTGTTAGAGGATCATTGATTCAAATGCAGATACTGCTGTGTTACAGTAGTTAGCTTTTAAAAAGTGTCCATATTTGTTGTATCTGGCAGAAAGAGCGTTCAAAGGAGAGAAAGTCAAACACTTGGAGAGAAAAGGTGTCGACACAGAATCCCTTCAGGATGCCAATCACTAAAGATTGATGTTTAAATTATGTGCACCACCATCCAGTAAAAGTTGAAGGCGAAATGCTAATTTGATTTTCTTTACAAAAACCAAAGTTCTTCCAGAAGGTTGGAGGGTCAAACGCCCAGAAACACTATCGATCCCAGGAAGTGTTAACATTCATGCTGACGTTTGAAAACGCAGTGCCTGTCACTGAGGTGTCACACAGCTGAACCTCAGCCACATGGCCTCTGAATTACAATGGAGGAGCAGAGCACTCCTTTTATCATTTCATCATCCTCTGTTCTTTCAGAAGAGCGCATTTACTCTTCTTTCATCCTTTCCTTTTTCCGTTCTTTTCTTCCTTCCTTCCTTCCTTTTTCATTCATTCCTTCCTTCCTACCTTCCTTCCTTCATTTCTGTCTATTTTCTATCTTTCTTACTTCTTTCTTTTCTACCTTCCTTCCCTTTTCCTTCATTCCTTCCTTCCATCCTTCCTTCCTTCCATCTCCTTCATTTCTGTATGTTTTCTTCCTTCCTTCCCTCCTTCCTTCCTTCCATCTCCTTCATTTGTCTTTTTTCTTCCTCCCTTCCTTCCTTCCTTCCTTCCATCTCCTTCATTTCTGTCTTTTTCCTTCCTTCCTTCCTTCCTTCCTTCCTTCCTTCCTTCCTTCCTTCCTTCCTTCCTTCCTTCCTTCCTTCCTTCCATCTCCTTCATTTCTGTCTTTTTTCTTCCTTCATTTCTTTCTTTCTTCCTTCCTTCCTTTCTTCCTACCTTCTCCGTCTCCTTTATTTCTATCTTTTTTATGTCTTTCTTTTCATTCTTCCTTCCTTCTTTCCTTCATTCCTTCCTTCCTTCCTACCTTCCTTCCTTCCATCCTTCCATCCTTCCATCCTTCCATGTCCTGAATTTCTTCCTTCCTTCCTTTCTTTCTTTCTTCTTTTCTTTTCTTCCTTCCTTTCATCTCTCCCTCAATTATTCCTTCTTGCCTTCTTCCTTCCTTCCTACCTTCCTTCGTTCATTCCTTTCTTTGTTTCGCTCATTTGTTAGTTTGTTTCTCCCTTCCTTAGCTATTTTTCTTCCTTCCTTTCGTTCTTTTGTCCTTCTTTCCTTCCTTCCTTCCTTCCTTCTCTGTTTCTTTGTTTGTACCTTTGTTTCCTTGTTCCTTTGTTTCTTTCTTTCTTTCTCTCTTTCTTTCTCTCTTTCTTTCTCAGCATGTACCTTTGGGTGTAATTTCTGGAAAATGACCCAGAGCCGTAATGAAATGAAAAGATGGGGAAAGAACAGGTTATCAAAAAATGTGGAAAGCTTTGAAAGGTCAATGTGTGTGTGTGTGTGTGTGTGTGTGTGTGTGTGTGTGTGTGTGTGTGTGTGTGTGTGTGTGTGTGTGTGTGTGTGTGTGTGTGTGTGCGTGTGTGTCAGAGGTGGCGATCACACTTGAATGCCAACAAAACAGAATTTCCCTGTCTCTTTTTTCATCCTTTAAAATAAACTGCTGTCCTTTTCTTACGCACTCTTCCTCCACTAGTTCTGTTTTTCACTGTCCCTCTTTTGGCCCTGTGACCTGTTCAAACCGGGGCCTGTTCAAAATTCAATTTAAGGCTGCTGTGATGTCTCCCTCCATCCCTGCACCACCTATTACAGGCTAAAAAGTTCACTGACCAGCCCCCACTGCACACACACAAACACACACACACACACACACACACACACACAACAGAAATTGCAGAAAAAGAAAAATTTGAAACAAGGAGTGTGAAGAAGACGGATATGATTTCCTGTGGTTCCAGGAGCGCCACAGTCTCAGGCCGGTCATATATTATTCATTTTCACGAGCCGCACAGTAATATCTCACACACTGCAGACGTGTGGCTTCCATTTTACCGAAGTGAACGCAGCGAATGGAATTTTATATGAGCAGACTATGAAAATATTGTTGGTAATAAATAGATCTGTTGGTGTTTTCTGAGCTAGCTGTGGCTTTGTAGAACAGAGGAGCTCAATAAACATTACCCCTTCAAAATAGATTCACTTCATCTCACAGTCAGAGCTGAAAATGTTCACCCTCTCATCTGGTGGAATCCTTTTCTCTCTTTTGGAGACTGATTCTATCCCTCTCTTTTTGTCACACCCCATTTGTGTTTTTCCTTTTTAATTATGGGCTGTTTTCCTCTGCTTCCTTTTTGTGCTGGTCAGACTTTCTGTCACAGTGGGAAAATAAATGAACATTGTAATCTCAATGTTTTTAGTTTGTGTTGCTTTCTCCCTTGATTGAATTATCTGCAGTGCACATTTACACACACACCATACAATCTGTATTGTTAAATCCTTTGAGAGTAAGGAATAGATGCAGAAATACTACATTTAACAGACAGAATAATCAAGAAAGACTTAAACCCTCCATGAAGTATCTAAATGTATCATCAGTTTTATATCATGCTTTAAAAACTCTCAAACCAGTGATCGACTTTGTGTTAAGGACTGAAACTTGTCACAGCAAACTCTAGGGGGAGCACTTACCACAAAGCAAAGGACCCCACTGAAGATCTGTGATCAGTCTTGACTTATAGTTTAAAATCCTAACATGTGATAACACTGTAAATCCTATACCAACCTGATATAGTTAAGAGGAGGGGGACAAGTAGTGTCTCGTGTCCCTGTCTCTCTTTTTTAGATCATTTAGGAATTTCTTATTAAACCTCCAACAAAAATGTGTAATTCTGCTTAAATAAATTCAATTATTATGGCTTTAGTTGTATTCTGATAATTCATGTTGTAATGCTTGACTGTAAGTATTGTGTAAAAGCTACTTGTGAAATACAAACATTTAAAAATGTGTAGCGTCTCAGCAGGCCTACATGTTATTCATGTGCAGTGATGCCCTTCACTAAGAAGGAAGTTCTGTACGATATGACATTGTTTGTGTTACACCGGTCCATTTAACTTAGAAACATATATTTCATATTTGCCTACAGGTATAGATATTGTTATGAGAGTTTCTTTGTGAATTTTCCATTGTACATCATTGTGCAGATGTGTTACAGTTTTTTCTAATAGTTTTGGCTCATTTGGGGATTTTTTTGAAATACATTCTCTAAACTTTAAGTGCAACCATCAGATTTTTTTTGTCCTTGTACATAAAAACTGTATTGCATGTTTTCAAAAGGTAGTGAAACAACCAAAACATTTCATTTATGTTTCATAACCTAGTTTTTCTGTCAGTTATATTGGCCAGTACCAACTAAATGAAAAGTTGTTTTGTTATCTGTTGCACCATCATGGTCAAAATGTATATATATTTTTCACCATGATGGTCACACATTTCATTACGATAATGATTGGAACACAGTGATATATTGTGAGCAAGCAAAATCAAAAACAAACACAGAAAATCTCTTCACAAGGAAAAAAACTGGCAGTTTAGTTAAAAAAAAAAATCACACTATGCTTCTTGACACTGCACAGTACATGCTTCCAAAATTGATTGTGATTAGTTGATTGTGATTCCAAGTCCATTATTCTCACCTGGCAAGTCTTTTACTAGCTTATACTGTGGCAGACATCACAAAACCAGTGGCAGCTGGCCAATAGAGGGCGCTAGGGCGCCGCCCCACCACCCACCACATTACCCAGCATAGAAAAATGTAATTAAAAGGAAATAATAAAATTATATTCTGAACTATATGAATTTATGTTTTAAGATGAACGAGATAAATATTATATAGTTAATGATGAGTAAAGTTATTTGTTTATCTGTGTTGTCTGATGGGTGACGTGTTTTCGCCCTGGGCACGAAAATCTTTGCCCCTAGACTCTGGTTAACCCTCCTATTATCCTTGGGGTCAATTGGACCCCATTCAATGTTTAACGTCTCTAAATTAATGACTAACATAATTTTTTTTGGCTTCATATTTCATGAATTTTCCTAATTTAATGGGGACAACTGGGAAAACGTAAAATTAAAATGTTGACATGTTCCAATTTCCTGTAAAAAAAAAAAATTCATTGGGGTCAATTTGACCCCAGGCTGTTTTAGCTGTATATAACATAAGAAATATCAACATTTTACACACATTTGTTTTGGTTGTTTTGGATGATATTGAGGTCACTATAACCAAGGACACTTCCACACATCGACTATGTATTTCATCTCCTCCGACGGGTCCTCTCTATTCTTCTCTGTAAACATTGCTGTATGATAATCAGCAACATGTATCAGCTCATAAGTCACACATCCTTCTTCCCTTTTTATAGCATTGAGCTTGAACACAACAGTTCACCAGGACCTGGCCAAGAACTTGGCATACCTATCATTTTGCTGGTGAGCCGAAACACCTTGGGGCCAATATGATTTGATTTTGCTTAGTAAAAAATGATCATATCTGTAATGACCTGCCCAGAAAAGATGGACCAGCAGCCCATTGGTTCATTTTCTTCAATCACTCTTCAGGGACTGACTCCCCCATTCTATTCTCTCCTGTCCTCCTCTTTGTTGAAGAAGTGGTGCATCAACATCCAGAGAGTTATGGAGGGTAAGAAAGTGAGGCAGGAAGTTTGAAGAAGTTGCAGAAAGAAGAACTAAGCATGTTAATGTTGATTCTAATACTGGTTGTGTCAGGGAAACTGAGTGAAGCTGAAGCGATATCGAGTATTAACAAGCTAACAATAGCATTGGCTCAGCAGATAGTCAAAAAAGGAATGCTGAAGAAATGCATAATGTGTTCATCTTTCTCTGACTCGTGCTTTTTAGGAAAGATATAGGCTTAAGAACTGGAGCCTAAAGCAGAAGCACTCTAAACACAAACATATTCTTGTCACAGATGCATGACTTGCTTTTTTATTGTACTGATTTTCTGCAATGCACACATATACTTGAAAGGGAGCTTCCATTTGCATAGAGGAAGCACACAATTAACCATTCTTTGCTGCTATTACTAAGACAGCTTAACAGTTTGCACACTAACAGTAGGTGGATAGTCAGGAGTGCACATATGTATTCTTCCTCAGCTTAGGGCATCAACACGTTGCATTCTGTGTTAAATTCTTTGAACTGCAGGAGGATTAATCCAACGCGAGAGTCTGTGTCAATCTGCACTATTATTCCAGATGACAATGTTAGGATGAAGAAAGCAGGCCAAGACATTTCCAATGAGATGGCGCATTTAACATAACAAAAGGATGTTTTTCCCTGCATCTTATTTCTGTTTTCTGAAAAACCTTGATTTCATTCAGGCAGTCAGTCAGTCCGCTATCATCCATTCCTTTCATTGCCTTGTTGTTTAAGCCCTCATAAGCCCCCATCTTTTCCTTACCCTTCACATTTCTTTCTCTCTTTTCCCTGTCTGTCTCTTCATATCTCTTCCTCACTTTTTTTGCTTTCTCATCTCTCTGATTCTCCCGTTCCTCTCGGAGGATTTGCCCCAGACACAAAATACTTGTATATTCACTTATTTATTTATTTGTTCCTCATTTGCATGAGGGCAGAGGGTGTGATGATGGTATGTGTGTGTGTGTGTGTGTGTGTGTGTGTGTGTTTGTGTGTGTGTGTGTGTGTGTGTGTGTGTGTGTGTGTGTGTGTGTGTGTGGGCTGGATAAAAGAGGTCAAAGTATAAGGATGATGTAGTTATGGGTTTGCAATTAATGAATTTACATAAGGTAATGGGGAATGTTTGGCAGGCAGAATGCTGCTCCCAGATGGGAACAAGTCTGACCTCTGACAAATGGACTGATCACAGAAGCAGGGAGAGAAGGAGAGAGAGGGACTGACCTCAGAGAAAACAGAACGATCTCCCACTTAATTTCACAGACACTCATTTACAGACGTTTTCATAAGAGAGGGAGCGGAGGGAAAAAGATTAAATTGCTTCATGCATTGATAATATCTTATATTTTGTATTACAGGGAGACAGGCTGGAGCCTAAGAAAGAGAGAGGGAGAGAGATCGACAAACTGACCAATCTCTGGGCGATCTCCTTAATTTCACAGACGCTCATTTACAGGCGTTTTCATAGAAGAGAGAGAGATTAAATTGCTTCATGCATTGAAAATGTCATATATTTTGTAAAAGAGAGAGGCGGGAGATAGAGGGCGTGAACCTGATGGTCTTTTGGTCTGCAATTTCTCTGAAACCCATTCAGCGTTAGACTGCATCCCATTCCGTCACCTTATTCATCAGATCAAATCAAATTCTTATGGCCCTGAAAAGACAAAAATAACCACCTGTATTGATTTATAGGAGCAGGCCGGGGATATTAACATTTTTCTTTTAGTCAGCAATCCTATTGAAAGGAACAAAAACCAACAATGGACCTGACATGCTGTTATTCATCTCTCTTCTATAGAACTCCACTATGGTTCAAAACCTATTAATAATCCATCAACGGCATAACATTGCAAGAAGGGATAGGTTTCTTCATGACAATACTAACATGCAATTCTACAGCTGACTATTTTCCCCTGAGGATTGGGTGAGCTTTTCCTGTTTGAAAAATGTTTGCTTAAAACTACAATACCTAGCTCTTTAAGGGAATTTCTTAGCCTGTAAAAAATAAACACACAAGGCAGTTGAGCCAGACAGTAGCCAGTTAAAAGGAAAGAGCAACACCATGTTGGTCACAATTTTATGGAGCGTATTGTACATTACTGTATCGTATCGTACCTAATCGTACCGTATCATATTGTATAGTAATGTATCGTATCCTATCGTACTGTATCGTATCATATTGTATAGTATTGTATAGTATTGTATCAAATCGTACTGCATTGCATCATATTGTATCGTATCGTACTGTATTGTGTCATATTGTATAGTATTGTATAGTATTGTATCGTACTGTATCGTATCATAATGCATCATATCGTAACTATTCGTATCGTATCATATCGTACCTAATTGTAGCGTATCGTATTGTACTGTATCGTACCATATCGTATCGGACTGTATCACATTGTACATAATCGTACCGTATTGTCTCGTATTGTTTCATATAATTTCGTATCAGACTGTATCATATCATATTGTATTGTATGCTATCGGACTGTACCCTATCATACCGTATCATATCATTTATTTTCGTATCATACTGTATCGTATCATATCATATCGTATCGGACTGTATCGTATCGTACCTAATCGTACCATATCATATCGCATTGCATCATATCATATCGTATCGTACTGTATCATATCATATTATATCGTATAGTATCTTATCATATTGTATTGTATCGTACTGTATCGTATCGTATCGTATTGTGTCGTATCGTATCTTATTGTATCGTATATCTTATCGTATCATATCGTACTGCATTGCATCATTTTGTATCTTATCGTATCATATTGTATAGTATTGTATAGTATTGTATCGTACTGTATCGCATCATAATGCATCATATCGTAACTATTCGTATTGTATCATATCGTACCTAATTGTAACGTATCGTATCGTACTGTATCGTATCATATCGTATCGGACTGTATCATATCGTACATAATCGTACCGTATTGTCTCGTATTGTTTCATATAATGTCGTATCAGACTGTATCATATCATATTGTATTGTATGCTATCGGACTGTATCCTATCGTACCTAATCGTACCCTATCATACCGTATCATATCATATCTTTTCGTATCATACTGTATCGTATCATATCATATCATATCGGACTGTATCGTATCGTACCTAATCGTACCATATCATATCGCATTGCATCATATCATATCGTATCGTACTGTATCATACCATATTATATCGTATAGTATCTTATCATATTGTATTGTATCGTACTGTATCGTATCGTATCTTATTGTGTCGTATCGTATCTTATTGTATTGTATATCGTATCGTGTCATATCGTACTTTATCGCACCATATTGTATCGTATCGTATCATATTGTATAGTATTGTATCGTACTCTATCGTATCATACTGCATCATATCGTAACTATTTGTATCCTATCATATCGTACCTATCGTATCTTATTGTATTGTATATTGTATCGTGTCATATCGTACTTTATCGCACCATATTGTAACGTATCGTATCGTACTGTATCGTATCATATCATATCATATCAGACTGTATCATATCGTACCTAATCGTACTGTATCATCTCGTATCGTATCATATCTTTTCGTATCGTACCTAATCGTAACATATCATATCGCATTGCGTCATATCATTTCGTATCGTACTGTATCGTATCATATTATATCGTATAGTATCTTATCATATTGTGTTGTATCGTACTGTGTCGTATCGTATCATATTGTGTCGTATTGTATCATATTGTGTCGTATTGTATCATATTGTGTCGTATTGTGTCATACCGTCTCGTATCGTATCATATTGTGTCGTATTGTATCATATTGTGTCGTATTGTATCATATTGTGTCGTATCATATTGTGTTGTATCATATCTTATTGTATCGTACAGAATCGTACCATATCATGTCGTATCGTGTCGAGAGCTGGGCACACACATTAATCTGTTAAACAATTTATCCATTAATAGATATTTACCTGCAATACTTGTGTTAATAACTTTAACATGTATTTAGTTTTTCCTGGACTTGGAAAGTGGCTAACTCTACTTCAACACGTTTTTTGATATTAATGTAAAGTTAAATTCAGTTAATTTTAAGAGATATCAAAGTTAATGTCTTTGGTAATGGATTAATAAGTTAAATCATAATTACCTGTGCCCACCTCTGATTGTATTGTGTTTTGTATTGTGCCATATTATACTATCATATTACATCTGATCAGAGTGAATGCCTGTGTTGAGCCAAAGAAGTATGGTTAATTTATGTAGCCTAGCTTCTCCCAGAATAGGCTCATAAAAAACAGCAAAATTCAGCCTGAAGACTATTTCTATTGAAATGTAGAGCTTTAGTTTTTGTTTTGAATCACATAAAATGTTCTAAGACCATCTTTCAATTAGTATATTCTCAGTTGAGTCACAGTCTGCCTTCATTTATTAAAACATTGTTCTGTCATATCAGTGGTGAGAAGAGAGATCACAGCCTAGTGATGTGATAAAACAAACTCAGACACACACACACACACAAAACTTTGCACTGAGTTTCCACTGCTAATACTTCTCAGAAGCTGTCGGAATAATTCTCTGCTTGTAATTATAATAATAATTAATTGTCAAAGCATCCTTCTGTAAATACAGTATCAGTTATTTCTTCTCCTTGCCATCGTCCTTAGAGATGCATAGATTAAGTGAGTTGCATTTTCTGACATGATGTGACAGTGTGTTAATTGAGCTATTAGCCAGAGGTGTTTGCTCTCTTGTGAAACAGAGATGCAAACTGAAACTTCAGAGTGAGTTATGTGTGTGAGGTGCGTGTGAACGTCTTCCCGGGTGTTATGTCATATTTTGGGTCTCATTTCTCTAATTAACACATCATAAACTATTTCTCTGTGTGATGGGTTAGAATGCAAATGTGTGCTGCTTAAGTATTAAAGCATAGGAAGGCACAGAAATTCTGTCAATTTATGTTGCTAATCAAACATCACATAACAGACATTTGTTATTTTTTGTTGCTTTAAACTAGAAGGAGAGAGTGTAAAAGAAGATGGCTAATACAGATACGCGTTGTTCTCGATTTTGTCTTGTGTTCTTTCTCCCTTTTTGTCATGGTCCTCTTTGCTTTTTACATTTCTTTGTCTTCCACACAAAGGAAAATATTATCCCAATGTTTGGCTGCTTGGTTTGATGGAGAAATGTAGCTTTGTACATTAGAAATACGACTCAGGGACTTCTGTACCTCTGGCTGTGTGTGATGTATACAAATTTGAAATTACAGACGTTGTTTTGGTTTCTAAGTTCTTCAGTCAGCCTATTCAAATAATTTCCATATCCAGCATTTCTTTTTCCTCTTTCAAACACAAGACTGTTTTCTCAAATATCTTTATTTGTTCATAAGAAAGTTTTTCTTCCTCATTTTCTTTGCTGATCAGCTGAACTTGCTGGTGTGTAAAAAAGAAATAACCACAGAAGGATAACACAATTACTTTACTGTTAAGTCCCTCATATAGTCTGTCCATCCCTCCGTCCCTCCATAACAAGTCCAGGACTCCCTGTGATGCTAGAAGTGGCTCATGTGACACATTGATGTTCTCTGTGGAACGGGGGATGATCGACAGGCTCACTGTTTCTACATTTGTGTGTGTGTGTGTGTGTGTGTGTGTGTGTGTGTAGAGGAGGGTCTATTGACAGCCTATGACTGTTTTCACTGTGCACTGGGACATGGGGTGTGACCATGTGTGTGTGTACAGGAGGCTGAAGGTTTAGGGGTGGTTGCTGATCGAAACCTCCCCACTGACAAGTCCTAATATTGATCTACCCGCATCTGTATTACACACACACACACACACACACACACGCACGCACACACGCACGCACGCACACACGCACGCACGCACGCACGCACGCACGCACGCACGCACACACACACACACACACAGAAGACCACTCTGCAGGGTGCAGGAAAAAAATCTTTGAGTCACATATAATATGCTGAGCACCAGAGCATGGGATTCTATCTGGGCTGGATTCATTTTGTGCATGTAATATTATTATAACAAACACATCACAGACATCATTAATTAAGCAGACAAAAGCAAATGAAGATAACCCGTAAAGAGGAGTTATAAAACTCATTAACATTACATTAATAAAGGCTGTCTGATATGAATTCTTTATTGCAAAAATATGTCATGTATATGTATTATGTATTGCATTCTTTTTGAAACCATGACTGAATGTATCCTAGTATCATAATGGAGTTCAGAGTCATAAAGACATAGAAGAAGAGCTGGATGTAATGTTAATGTGGTGCTGATAGATGGGATGCTTTCAGATGTTTTCTCTGTTCTCAAAAAGTAATTATGGTGACTGTGTAAGAAATGACAAGTTCACCCACACATCCACTATACTGTGCTATACAATACCAAGCCTACCATAGTATAGTATATTAAAGCATAGCATACCATAGCCTGGTATGGCATGGCATATAATATCATAGCATGGCTTGGTTTAATATTGCAATTTTTCTGTGCTGGGTTTATTATGCAATGCTTAAGTCTACTCCGCTTTACTATATTAAACTATACTTTACCATACCACAGTATAATCTATAACAATCAATCAGTCAATCCATTTTTATTTGTATAACGCCAAATCACAACAAATGTTTTCTCAAGACGCTTTATCAAACATGCTGTATCAGGTCTAGACCGTACTCTATGTTAAATTATTAACAGACCCAACATCAAGACAGGATAAGACTCAGTCTGATCTCATCTTAATCCACCATAAGTAGAGCACTTTGCAGTATTTCCCAAGTAACAGAGGAAAAACTTCCTTTAACACGCAGAAACCTCCAGCAGAACCAGACCGCCATCTGCCTTGACCAAGTTGAGGATGGAAAACATTGGTATAACACTATACTACACTACACTACACTACACTACACTACACTATACTATACTATACTATACTATACTATACTATACTATACCACACTATACTATACTATACTATACTATACTATACGACTATACTATACTATACTATACCACACTATACTATACTATACTATACTATACTATACAACACTATACTATACTATACGATACTATACTATACTATACCACACTATACTATACTATACTATACTATACTATACCACACTATACTATACTATACTATACTATACTATACCACACTATACTATACTATACTATCCTACTATACTATACTATACTATACTATACTATACTATACCACACTATACTATACTATACTACTATACTATACTATACTATACCACACTATACTATACTATACTACTATACTATACTATACTATACCACACTATACTATACCATACTATACTTCTATACTATACTACTATACTATATTATACCATACTACTATACTATACTATACTATACTATACTATACTATACTATACTATAGTATACTACAATACTATACTATACTACTATATTATATTATACTACAATACTATACTATACTACTATATTATATTATACTATACTATACTCCTATACTATACTACTATACTATACTATACTATACTACTATACTATACTGTCCTACTATACTATACTGTACTACTATGCTGTACTACTACACTATACTGTACTACTATACTATACTATACTACTATACTATACTATACTACACTATACTATAATATACTATACTATACTATAATATAATATACTATATTGTCAATTCCTCATGTCACACAAAAAACAACAAACATGCAATGTTTATGTTAAAACACCAAAAAAATGGAGACATCATTTTAAAGTAGGATTCAGGTGGAGCTTCAGATCCTCAGATCATTGATGTCAGACCAGTATTCCTCTATATAAAATTCAGTTTTACTTCAATGGTTTTAGGCTTTATCCATTCTTTTGTTTCTACAGTATATGAGTGGCCCGAAAGCAACTGCTGAGTGATTGTGACTTGGGTCCGGCAAGAAAAACATATTTTACCAACACTGACAAGTGTTGCTCTTTTATTGTGTTTATGCCTTTTTGGATGTGTCAATTCGTTAATAAACATCCAGTGTGTTCGTTATCTTATCTATTTGTTTTTCTTTTAAATAGTTAACTTTGCTCACTGTCTGCTAAAAATCTCCGGCCCATCCCATGTCCTTAGTCTGAAAATCCGGCCCGACCAAATATTTAATAGAATAGCCCTGGTATAAACCATAGACTGTATATATAATGGACAGCGTCGCTGCGTCTTTTCCCATTGTACGGTTTTGAAGCCAAAATATCCCTTTCCAGATGTGAGAAACATTCGTACCACATGTATTTATTTTTTAAAGTTTGACAGCAGCCTCATTCTAATGAATGGGGGAGACAGAGTTTTTGACTAATACTGCAGCCAGCCACTAGGGGGAGCAGTTTTTGTGGCAGCCTCACTTCGAGCTGAGCGAGATGACGTCTATTATATACAGTCTATAGTATATACAGGCAGATGAGATCAGAGAAGATTACATGTTAGTATTTTTTTGTATCTTTACAAGTCAAAAACTATCAATATTTCTTGGAGCTGGTTTGCATGGAATGGTAACATCTACCATGCCAATTTTTATACTCCAAAGTGAGCTTTTAACATGAGACTGTGAACATGGCTGTCACAGATACACAGATGGGTTTGATACATCTACAATGAACTAAATGGTTTCCATGGAATAAGTTGGAGAATGTTTGTGCTTGCATTATTGCATATGTGTTCATCTGCTGTTAAATGCCAGATGTGCTTATCTCTACTTCTCACCCCTAATTGCCTTCTGGTAATGCATTCCATTAAAGGCGACTGGGGGGAATTGGAAGCATTATGGATGCTGCATGGTGGAAAATATTCATGTATGAACTGCAACATTATTCTTCAGAGTTATTTCAGTAGGGGATGATGGAAAGACTGCATTGAGGCATATAAGATGACACCACCATGATCTAAATGCTTTCATGTACAGTATATACTTAAAGTGAACCCTGTATGTGCATGTCTCCATCCTGCACTGAACCCTTTAATTTTCCCTTTTCTGCAGAAGAAAAGCAGAACATGGTCTGCCACACATATTGCTTTGTTTGCCATGGACTGGATGCACCTGGCCCAGCAGCAGGGGGGCATTCACATCCTAGCATGTTCGCTGGGGTTCATAACAGCTCATAATAGAGGAGGCAAGACACAGAACGCTGCTTAGATTAGGACTTTACCATATGGGGTGAGGAGAGAGAATGGACAACCATATGCTGTACACAGGTTTGAGTGCCAGTGTGTGTATTTCTGTGAGTGAGAAAAATAAAACCAAAGTGGGAACTCTTTCGTGGCAGGGTTAAGACTGTGTGTGGGTTGGCTGAAGAAAGTCAGAGGGTGAATTTTCAATGTCCTTAAAACAGTGTGCTAGGAGATATAAAAGATAGAGTATATCATGGAGCAAACTTTTCTGAATTCTAATTTTTAACACTTGAATAACATTTTTCTTAAAGGAGCCAATGAACCCTGCAGTCCATTGGCTTCTTTGTGTTTAAATTATACCACGTAATAAGTCAGTTAACCTTTGTTGGGGAAAGTCATCTATCTCTCTTCCTCCTCCTGTCAACACTTGTCTGTATCTGAATATGCAAGAACTTGTGATGCTGGTTTAGCTCAGTATGTGTCCCATTTCAGATGCCCGGGTTTTGGTGCAGCTGCCCAGGGCCCTGACTTCAGCTTCTTGGCCCTATCATGCCTCTATCTGTGTACAAAATAATAATATTTTCAAAAATTAAGAAAAAGAAGAAGTTGTAAGATGTCTTCTCTAAAGAGTGTCCTCTGAAGCCAAACAACAATATCAGTTTCTTTACCAGGTTCCCAAAAACATCATATTTTTACATCAAAGCCTCTATCCTTCTAGTAGTAATGGTAAATATGATCAAATGAGGGGATCAGGTAATTCATTAATAGAGGAAAAGAAGACATTTTGGGAGGTCAGAGTTGATGGATGGGTCATTAAAACATCAGACTTTAAGGGAGACACATGTATTATTCTTATTCAATGATGCTCCTCTCCTCTTAAGTCTGCTTTACCTAAACTAAAATGTTTGACAATGATAATCTTAAACCCATGTTTAGTCAAATCATGTTGTGTTCAAACCTAACAAAGCCCTTATCAGTAGCAGTATTAGTATGAAAAATGGAATCATTTTTCTACAGGGGTTTGTTGGCATGCATTTCATCATTCTGATTAGTGTGCCAGATCAAAAAACACTGTTATTATTAAAGGGCACGGACTAACTATTTATTCTGTTTTTCAAATTGATGACTTGAGTTTCCCTGATGACTTTGTCTTCATAGAGTTTTAATGGAGGTTAAAGTTATAACTCTGTTTTTAAACCTACTTTATTGTATTATATCTATTACTGGTATAAGGAGACGCAGGCTTATGGAGAGGACATAGAAGCCGTGTCTCTCCTCTCTCATTATGGGCAACATGAGATGGCTTATGGGATGGACGGGCTAACAGGACTAGCCAGGAGTCAGACGGAGTTTCAGGAATGTAGCATGGTGTGCTTCAGGGAAACGTGGCTGCATCAGGATATTCCCGACCACAACGTCTCCATTGACGGCTTCCAGACTGTCCGGGCAGACTGGGATAGCACCGAGAGCGCTGTGGGCCTCCGACCATATTATCTGCACAGGGAGATCTCACATGTCATACTGGTAGCTGTTTACATCCCCCCTCTGCCAACCCGACTACGGCGTCCAATGTTCTCAATGCTGCCATAGCCAGACTCCAGACAGACCACCAGAGTGCCCTCTTCCTGATCTCTGGGGACTTCAACCATGTATTGTCTACATAGCTTGTTCTGTCTTCTGTACATACTTTTATTATCGTTATTATTATTATTATTATTTGATATTTTTAATTATTGTGTATAGGAGCAACTGTAATGACTGAATTTCCCCCCGGGGTTAAATGAAGTATTTCTGATTCTGATTCTGATTCTGATTCTGATTCAGAAGGCTTATTTCTTTAACTGAGTTTGTTTTATTTTTTCTTGCAAGCTCCTTTCTTTTTACGTTTTGTGTTTATTTAATGCTTATTTGTTGTACCCAGGGTCTGAGAGAGAAACGTAATATCATCCTCTGTATGTCTGGTGTATACTGCAGTTTTTGACAATAAAGGAGACTTTGACTTGTAACTGTTTCATTTTTGATTTGATTGGGTTACATTTGACAACATCCAAGTCCATAGATTTGTTTTGTATTGTGAAGTTGGTCTAAATTGACCTTAGTTCCATATAATTCTATTGCATTTTTTTATCAGTCATTATTTTGTAATAATTTGTCTCCATGGATGCTTTCAATGTTTGATGGACTTTTTTTACAGCCAACAGTTTGACTCATCATTACAGGAAAAGCTCAGGTGTTGATTTGGCACCTTGGCAGGTCATAACAGAGTGAGAGTGAGCAAGAATACACATTTCAAGGAACAGATTTGGGAATTTAGCCATTTTAATAATTTGCACCTGTGCTATGTAATGAGATGCCAATTGTCTTAAGGCCTATCTTTGGAAAACTGATGAAAGAACACATTGATACTTTAAAATCTAAGTGGTACAAGCTACAAATACACACTGACAAATCTCAGCAGGTAACATAAAGTAGTTCTACTATACAAGATGAAAAAGAGAGTTAGAAAACAAACCAACTAACAACAATTTAGTCTTTTATTGACATTAAGTTGGTGTTATGATTTTATAAGATTGCAAATATTTCAAGTTCTTACTATTTGTTTCTGTCATGTAAGGAATTATTCATTGAAAAGTCTGAGTTTCAAAGTAACCTCTTTATATAAGTGATTTTTCTCTTTCTGTATTTGCAGTAATTTCAAATGCTTTAAAATTCATATCCTAAATGGTTATTCAAGTGCACTTCTAACTTTCAAACTTTCACCAAAGAAGAAAGAAGGAAAAAATGCTTGCATGCACAATGTTCCTCCTCCCTTGGGGTTCATTAGAAGCAATGGAATTCAGTGACCCAGAAACTAAACCTAGCCCAAATCAATTAGCAGACTTACACAAGCATTCATTTGAGCTGCTAATTACAAAGCCAAACTCCACCTCACAGGGAGGGGTTTCCTCTTTGAAGATGAACCAACTGAAAAAACAAAATGTTTTGTAAATATCATATTTTTGTTGGCTCCAGCACCATCATACTGAACTTCTGGCAGGCAGCTGAAGATTTTCCAGCAGCCTGATTCAGTTTAAAGGATTTTCAGATGCAAATTTGCCTCTCTACTGTTTTAATGGGGATCCCTTTTATGTTATAGCTCTGACATTTATTTAAACTTGTTGTGGCGTGCAATGAGTTAATTTCATCATCAGCATTATTTAAGATTAACTTTCATCTATTACAATGACGAAGTATATGAATTCAGTCAATCTAGTATTTTTCTCTTTCTTTTGTTATATTTAATAGTATTACTAATGATGTCTGTAATTTTTAAAATAAAAGTCATGTTTGTTTGACCTTCCGTAACAATCAAGATCACTTACAGGAAATGAAAACATATGGTTTATGTTCTAGATGAATAAATGAATAAATGTATGAATCAGGCATGCCTTACTTGATACCCATCTTAAGTCTGTGGTCCCTGACTTTATCTTCTTAGTGTTAGCACTGAAAGAAAAGGCCACAGTACCTTAATAGATCGCTGTATAATCACCTATGTAATGTAAAATACCTTAACAGTTATGCCAGTAGTATTGGAATGTGGAAACACCCATGAATGATTTAGTTTTTACAGTAGTTTTGCTCTGCATGCAACATCATTATCTTCATTTCATGACTTACTCTATACTTTAAACAAATTGTTGAAGTCAGGCAAATAAACAGACTGATAGTGGGGAGTTTTGCAAGTCACATCCAGTACATTCACAGATTTCTTTGCGTGTAAAAATACAAGTTTCATTACATGAATCAAACAGGATAAATATTTTCATGAACAATTTCTCAAACACTTAAATGGAAAACAATTCCAAAGCCTGTTTTTCACAAGTTTATCAGCTAGACAGCTATGATAAATGTCACGCTTCTTGTACCCTAATTCATATTTTTTACTCTTGCTCATTATTATCAAGCTTTTGGCAGAGCTACTTTAGCACAATGTCCAAAATACTCTCAGTAAATAAAAATGTTTCCCCCATGTCGCCATATTTGGATATTCTGAAGACGACCACCAATACACCTCAAAGCAGTTAGATGTTAGCATTCACTTCCTTATTGGTCAGACGCTGTCTTTTTGTCATGTCTTTTTTAAAACTTGAGAAGATAAGATACTCACAAGAGGCAACTCTGGAAAGTTTTACAATAGGTGGCAATCCTTTTTATCCTTCTTCAAAGTTTTTGCCTCCTGATTAGTGATCCCCCCATGTCTGTTTATCTGTTTGTCTCCTTCTTACTTTTTTAACTTTATTTTCCTTTTTTTTTAAATTATTATTAAATAATTGTATTGTATTTAGTTTTATTAATATATTATTATCAAAACTGTTATTAACATTATTATTATACATAGACATTTTAAGGAGATATGTCATGTCTTTTTTCTGTTCTACTGTAAAATTTAAAAAAGGAAATTATGGCTTGTTTTATTTTTATTTTTTACCTGACAACTTGGGATGCACAGTATTCTGTTATTAAAGTCACTCACTATACATGTCTTTGCATTTGTGATTCCCAATCTTGAACTGTCACTGTACATTTGCAATATTTCTCAATACAAATATAAAAAAAAAAAAAAAAAGGAAAGCAATTACAAAGTGAAAGACTCTTTAAATTGACAAACCAACAGAGAATCAAACAAGACTCTGGTGTTTGTTAAAAATAACAAGCTTAGTTTTCTCAAGATTACAAGAAAAATAAGTTGAGGTCTCGAGGAAACTGAGAAAAATAAAATGAATTTAATTCTGTTCTTTTAGGGCTTCCGTACTAAACATAAAAGGAGCACATTTATACATGTGTAAACCAAGTAACCTCAGGTAATAGGAAAGGCCTGTGATCTGTTTCTTTAACTGCTTTTTTAAAATGTTTTTTCATGAATGTTTAGAAAATTGTGCCTCAGTAAAGAATAAAAAGGCATTTTGGTACAAGACACTAAAAACAAGCTTCATTCTCTGGATAAAACGAGATAAATGACTCCATTATCACAAGGATAATATGTTGATAAAATTAAAATAAGCTTTGTTTTCTCCACATCTCGATAAAATGATCTCGTTATCTTGAGAAAACTGAGAAAATATAATGTATTAAAGCAAGGGTTGGTAGCCACGGAAAACTAGCATGAATTTGAATGTAGCATTTCCTGAGGATTCCGTCTAACCCCTCCCCTCAGAGCTCCTCCAAAGTGATACCCCCCGCTCACATGCACGAGCGCCGCTGATTCACGACCATATGATGGTGACTGATTCAAAACCGATCCTCAGCACATGGTTTGTGTTTTGCACTACGTCAACTCATGTCTCACTCAGCGGTAAGAAAACACCAAAACATTCTCATAGTGAAAGTTAAAAACACAAACAAACAGGAAATGTACGCTCTGCAGGAGGCGGGCAGAACGGCAGGATGGGATTTGATTGGCTTTCATCATTTGGCTCCTGATGGCAGGGATTGGTTGGTGTTTTCCCAGGTTTACTCCGGCTGTAGATAGCAGCTTTTTTTTACCTCTTTTTAAAGAACACATTATGTATTGATTGACATCGGGACATAAAGATCATTTTAACCAGTATAACAAAAAGTGTATCTAAATCTGACTACCAACCCCAGCTTTAATAAAAAATAAACTCTTACTTCTAATTTGTAAAGAAAGGTGCACCTTCTACAAAGGTATATGAACATTACCTGCTCCAGGAGTGTTCTGTATCTCAGTGTAGCTTGCTGGATGAGTTCCCTCACAGTCCAGCCCTCCCTGCAGGGCTACCAACCCCAGCCTTAAACATGTCCTTTTAGGGCTTCCGTACAAAGATAATATACATTCATGCTTGTTTTGTTTTTTCAGCATTTTTAAAGTGGACTAAAAATGAAGGGTAATTAATGCAGCTTTTAATATTTGTAGAGCAGGATTGTTATCTTTAGTTTATTGCTGCTATCTAAACAATGACAGGGTGTGTGTTGGCTGCACGCTTCTTTAAAAGAAACCTTAGAGATAAACTCAAGTGTCATTTCAGTGGTGTACTTTACTCTTTTCACATGATTTCTATTGTGGAATTTCAGTGATACTGTGAAGGAGGACCAAAGTTGTGCAGCACCTCCCTCCCTCCACTTTAAACCTGACAGGGAAATGGAGTACTTCCCCTTTAAGAGAGTGACAGTAACAAGCGGTGGAGGAGCTGGTCAGGAACTGGCCCGGAGGAGCGGACTAACTAACAGACTAAAGGAATCCCAAAACTTTCCCCAACACTAAGTACCGAGGTCTGTTTCAGCTCGGCTTCGGTATGTGACCACAGGTGAATGAAACGGCTTCGTCGCCTTCCTGCGTGGACTCTCGGTGATGAAGTGAATGTTACTCACCGCTTGGAAGAAGGAAAAGTTGAAAAGTTGTGGAGGAGTGATGCCCGAGAGACTCCATCCCTCCCTCCCTCCAAACTTCAGCTAAGGGGGCTAACGCTAGCTAAGAGCCTGCTGTATGATGATAAAGTTTGAGTTAACTTTTATTCATCTGTTAAAGTGAGAAATAACACACCAGGGGATCTCTTATAACACGGACAGGCTGCAGCTCTCATCCTCGTCTTGTTGTCGTTACCAGGCCAGGTTACTGGATCAAGCTAATCATCTTAGCCTGGTGGAGCTAGCTGACAGACTAGCCTCAGTGAAGTGACCCAGAGTCAACTCTAGTCCCAGCGAGGAGGGACATGGCATACAAGTCTAAACTGGGGAGCACTTGACACTATAATGGAGGGACTGCTGTGTCTTTAACGTCTGGGAAGTGGACTCTGCTCTTCATGGACCAGCTGAACTGTGTCAGGACCAGAGGGATGCTACCTGAGGTGAAGACATGAGGAAGTGATATCACAGCTGCACACATTATCATCACCTTAGAACTCACACTAGTAATGGTAACAGATAGTGAGTCAGACTGTGGACCACTCTGATCAGCTCTGTGACTCATGAAGAACTTTACTTTCTGAGTGATAGACACTTTTAAGTCACTCACTATCACCCTTGGAGTCTTCCTGTATTATTCAGTCCACAGGTCAGAACCCGCATCCAGAGGGCCTGCATCTTGGATGAAGAAGACACTGCCATAATGAAGGTTACTGTCACATTCGGGCAGACAGGTGTGGTGGTGCCCTGCAGGGAGGGCTGGACTGTGAGGGACCTCATCCAGCAAGCTACACTGAGATACAGAAAACTCCTGGAGCAGGTAATGTTCATATACCTTTCTTTACAGATAAGTAGTAAGAGTTTATTTTTTCTGAATCGATATGTGAACAAATCATTACTTTCTCAATACATGAATAGCAATAGCATTTTTATTTATAAAGCACATTTCATTACAGGTAAGCTCAATGTGCTTTATACTGAGTATACAAACAAAGAAAAACAACAACATAGTCAAGACAAGTCAACTTTATTTATATAGCACATCTAAAAACAACCAGTGTTGGCAAAAGTGCTTTACAAGGTAAAAAGTACATGAAGACAACAATTAACAACACAACATATTGGGATATAAATGTCCTCCTCACGAAAAACATAGAAAGAGAATAGTTACACCCATCATACATCAGACACAGCAGTCAAACCAAAAGCAAGTGTTGCAGCACATGCAGCCAATCACATCAGTCATCATATTATTCATACGCTCTGGAAAATGAATACGTTTTGAGTTTTGTTTTAAAAGTACTGTGATGTAGTTGTGATGGACCTGAGGTCAACAGGCAGTTTGTTCCACAGAGAAGGACCACAATAACTAAAGGCCCCTTCACCAGACTTTGATCTGACTCTGGGTAGGGACGGGCATTTCAAGCCAAAATACTAATCGATAATCACTGGCATCTATTCGACAATTTATTCAGATAATTACCCCCACCCACACACACACACACACACACACACACAAACACATACACACACATATCTGTCCCATTAACAGCCCGTTTGTGTGGCAGTCTCGTTAACCAGCAGCAGGACGAGGTGCTGCTAGTGGTGAGCACTGACAGCGTCTGTCTCGATCTTCACGTCGATGTTTCTGTGACGCGGCGTGGCGTGTGTGTTTACATTTTACAGTCATGCTCAGTCTCTGGAAATACGGGTGTAGTAGGGTGAGATTCAGAAACAGAGAAAATCGCAGCGACTGTGGCTAATGTTTTCTTCTTCTTTAGCTATTTAATGTAGTTAGCATTCTTCTTCTTCTGTTTGCTAAACAGCTTTAAGACGCTCTATAGCCACCTTCTAGCGGGAATACTGTATTACAACCAGGCACCGGTAAAAAAGATTAAAAATTTTACTTTTAAAATGAGAAATTATTCAAAGTAACAAATTTTAATAAGTGAACGAACATTCAAATATTCGTAAAAATACTTGCCCATCCCCACTACGGAGCGATATGCCGGTCTAGAGACATCAGCTGCCGCTAGCAATGAGGATGCTAAAGCTAATGTAGCAGACTGTCCTGTGTTTGGTTTACGTTTTCGTCTTTTTGAACCGTATATCCCTGGAGAGCTACCGTAGAGTGCGCAGAGCAGATGCTTTTTTCTGTAATGTGTCTGGTGGTGCACATGTTAGTTCTATGATAAAATGTAAATCATGGCTTGAGTTCTACATCAACGTCCCATTTATTATTTTCTCATTATGTAACAGTGAACTCCGAACGCTCAATTACACTCGCTCGTCGTCCTTCAGCTGTAAATTGTGTTCAGTGACAACTAACAAAAATGATCGGATGAGATGATCGGCTCAAATGCCGATCAATTAAAAAACGTCAAGATCGGCTCCGATCTGATAGTAGAGATCGGGATCGGGACATCCCTGCTTAAAAGTCTTCCACCTGATGACCTAAGGGTCCGGGTCGGGTTATACATTGTGAGCAAGTCAAAAATGTACTGTGGAGCGGAACCATTGAGTCCTTTATGGACTGATAATAGGATTTTGAAAGTGATTCTGTATTTAACAGGGAGACAATGCAGTGTTTTGAGAACCGGGGTGATATGTTTGAATTTTCTTGTGTGTGTCATGATCACAGACTATATAAATAATGAACGTAGGATCTCTGACGTCCCCCATCTGTTTCTGAAGCTCTGTTTTGAAGCCAATTGTCGGCGGGAGCCATATTGGAAATGCTGAACTCAACATAACTGCTGTCGAGTTAGTGTGAGGAACAGAGGCGGGCTTTGAGCCTCCTAGCCAACAGCTACAGTGTTCCCGCTTGTCAATCAAGTCAGCTGTGCCTCTCATTATGGAAGACTCGAAATCTTAATATCTTTGAAATTGCTGCGTTATGAAATAAATCACCCCCTGTACAGTGTGTGCCGATCAAGAAATGAACCAGGCTGTAAACATGTTTATTTCTGCTGTAAATATCGTCCTCTTTGAATGGGTGTGTATGTGGTTTTCGGTGATACTGCAAGCCAGCCTCAAGCAGACACTTGAGAAACTGCAGTTTTGAACACTTCTGCATTGGCTTCAATTCTCACGGCCGGAGGTTGCCGCTTGGTCAGGATTCTGGCTGCTGCATTCTGAATGAGCTGAAGCCTTCCTATGGATTGTTTGGATAGCTCTGCATACAGGGCGTTGCATTAATCTAACTGGGTTGATTTGAATGCTTGGACTCACTTCTCAGTGTCAGCCTGGGATATGAATGGTTGTAGTTTGGAGATGTTTTTTAAAAAGTAAAATGCTGTTCTTGTTGTTTTGGTAATGTGACAGTAGTCAGTACAATATTCAGATTTTTCTATTTAGAAAAATAAAGTTCTGCAATTTGAAAGTATCCCAACTCACACTGTTGCACTTAAAGGCAGTGATGAGTTTTTTCATTTCCCTCATCAGTCATTTTAGTTTTACATTCATTTGTCATTGATATGCAGTCGTCCAGTGTGCTTATGAACATGAACAAAAGCTCAAAGAAATGCAATTTTAACTCCTTTTGAGTCTATTTGACCCCTGAGTCATCAGTTAGCAACATTTCTCACTGCCAGAAGCAGTTTTGTAATAACGCGTTAAGATTTTTATGAACTCCTGAAAGAGAGAAGAGGCGAGATAACTTTTTATGAAACAGCACTTTCATAACATTTGAGGTTTTCCCTCAAGTCATAAAAGAATAATCCGGAGCTCTGTCATTTTTATATCATGAAAAAGCCATATGATTTTCACATCTCAAAGTCCTGGGAAATGAGACAAAGCCATGGAGGTCCGCTTCTTCATAATTGCTGTATAAAAAATTAAAAGCGTATCTGATATGAATTACGATGGTCTAGACAGAAGCCGGCACAAGTCGCTTCCACTTAAGTTGTGAGAGTAAAATGCAAATGACTCCCTCCTCTGATTCCTTTATGGCTGCTGTTGATTCCCTGTGCTGCTCTCAGGGCAGGAACCCTGTGACCCCCATCAGACGACCAAATCTTCTCAGTGACTGGCTTCATATTGGCTCCATTATTCAAAGAGCACACCAGTCACATAGATGGATGGCCTCAGTTGTGATTGAAGGGAAGATGTGGTAACTGTGCGTATATTTGTTCCTGATTATGGGAGATGGACACCACGAAAGCACTTGGAGATACACTCACTTCTTCCATCCTCTCCTATATCTCTCGCTCTCTCTGCCTTTTTGCCTCTTAATCTTCTGTCATCTCTCCGTCATGGAGCCTCCTCACTCACTGCTGCTTTTGTTTTGCCCCCTTCATCTTATTTATCATTATTTGCCTCTTCACCTTCCACAAAGCTCTTAACATAGCAAGTAGCCTCACTTCCCTCCCATTGAACTCTTCTTCCTCTTTGAGCACTTCCCTCTTCATGTACTGTTCTTCTTTAGGATACAAATGTGTTCCAGCTTGAAGAAGAGTGGACTTTGACACTGAGGCTTTTCTAAGACTTTAAACCATTAAAATGAGCAACTGTTTAAAAGTAGGAGCAATGCAATCTGGCTTTGTTGGTGCCATCTTAAGTTTTTCTTTTCAGCTTAAGCTCCTGGCTGTGTATTTTCATAGTTGTTTTACATCTAACTAACGTCATTCTATACAGCAGAAAATACAGCATTGAGACGGCTTCTTTGCATTTAGATGAGCACGTTTGTTACATGAGCAGTGTCACTAACAGTGCCCAAATAACAGATATGAGAATAACAGGGAGAGAACTAAAACCTTATTATTACTCGGCTGTCCTACTAATCACCTGGTAGTTAAATACTTGATTCTGATTAGTCAAAACCCCTTGACAACGGTCATCAATTCTAAATAGCAATCTAGGGATCACACACGTCACACATATCAAATCAGTCCAACGAAAGGAGTTCTGACACATGTAGTATGCAAGTAGCAACCTCTGGCTGCGAGAATTGAAGCCAATGGGGAAGGGTTAAAAACTGAAGTTTCTCGAGGTCCGCTTGAGGCTACTTGAGGTACTGGAAACAGGGGATAGCTCCCTCAACTGGTGGTGAAGCTTTCAGCGGAGTGTCTGCCCCCTTGTGGCTGGCTGCAGTATAGGTCAAAAAATCCGTCTGGGGAGCAGTCAAACTTTAAAGGTGACATATCATGCAAAATTGACTTTTTAATGGTTCTTTACCTGAAATATGTTTCCCTGGCATGTCTACAAACCCCCCGAGAATGAAAAAAATCCATTCTGTCCCTGTTCTGATTTCTCCACCTTTCTGTAAATGTGTGTGAAACGAGCCGTTTCAGACTTCCGTGTTTTTGTTACGTAACAACAATATCTGGTCTGTCACGGAGTCAGAGCTCGGAGCTTGTTCAGCCCATAGACTGTATAAAATAATACTGAATCCCCCCTCTGTTTTTCATTACCTGCACAAATGTGTGCTAACAAGGAGCTTAGGAGGGAGGCATGCTAGTTGTAGGCTGTCTTAATAAACACAAAGGTCGGTTTTACTCCCCACGTCTGCAGATTTGAAGATCTAGTGGATGATTTTTATTTGTCATGGATAAGTGCTAGCGCTAATTAGCATAGCCACATAGCTACATGTTCATAGCTGTAGCTGTAGCTGTAGCTGTAGCTGTGTACCAAGACACACGTCGACATACTGACAAATAAAACAACAAGAAACACTAAATCTGTGACCAATCCTTCAGAAAGGTCCTGCTACAGGCGCCTCTCCGTCAGGATCAGATTCTGGATCAGATTCAGAGGGTTGAAGTAACGCGATCTCTGAGCAGCCGTGTATATTCAGCCAACATGTAAACATTAGATCAACGTGCTGGAGAGCCGAGGCACATCCACTTCCTGAGGGGGCGTGGTCAGAGGGAAAACATAGTGTTCTGAGGAGGACTGAAGAAAAGGACTTTTCAGGCATGCCAAAATCTGATTTTTATAGTGTTTTTTTGAGCATAAACTTTAAAGACATGTTTTGGGGACCTCTTAGACCAATATATATTGATGAAAAAAGCGTGATATGTCCCCTTTAAAAAAATAAATACACGTGGTACGAATGTTTCTCATATCCGTATGCTGTGGTGATATGTAGTTATTTGACTGTTTAGTGTTCAAGGCCTCTTTTTTCTGAAAAGTTTCTTTTTCATTAGTTATTAGAGTTTAAAAAACGGGGTTTTACTTCCGGGTTTCCTTTGATTCACAGCTGTAGAGTGAAACTTCAAAGGACACACAGCGTCTTGTGACGCTACGCTGTAGGGCGGAGCTTATTACAGTGGCTTCACAGGCTCTGGCTCAAGCGGCAAACTCCGGTCTCAAACGATGAAGCCAATGCGGAAGTGCTATAAACTGCAGTACATCGAGAATCCGCTTGAGGCTGGCTGCAGAAACACCGGAAACTACATAGATATGAATGGGAAAAAGACGATCTTTGCAGCATTAATAAACATGTTTACAGCCTGGTTCAAAAAACGGCTTGGCCCTATGAAGCTAATCTCTCTAATGGCACACACTGTACGGGGAGTGAATTTTTTTCTAACGTGACGGTTCAGAAGATATTAACATTACGAGTTTTGCCCAAATAAGGACATGACTGACGTGACTCCCGGTCGGGAACACACAGCCATTGGCTAAGAGACTCACACTACGTCACACTCTGCCTAGTTGAGTTCCGCATTACCAATATGGCTGCTGCCGTCGATTTGCTTCAAAACAGCTCTCAGGAACAGATGGGTGACGTCACAGATACTACGTCCATATTTTATACAGTCTATGCTCTGGCTGCACAATGGCTGCGCCCAGGAGCGGGATTTTTTTGCTTCAGAACCGTACAAAGGGAAGAGGCGGAGCAACGCTGTCCATTTTTATTTACAGTCTATGACTGTAAACCACTTACACACCAATTAAAAAGAGCTGATCTTTACAGCAGAAATAAACATGTTTACAGTAGGACTGTCAACGAATATTCTAAATTTGAATATATATTCGAATATTAAAAAAAAACGGAGATTCGATTGTGAAAATGAATATTCGACTGTGGAAAAAAACACATCAGCGGCTGCTTTGCGAGTGTGCGCACTGCATGACGGGTTAGGGAAAGGTCACAGGAGTCACACATGCACAGCGTGAAGCAGAAGGCAGAGAGAAATCCTTCCGTCCCCGGATCCTCAGTGCGCTCTGAACGCGTCTTTTCCTCCGTTGGGAATACAGTGAATAAAAACAGATCGAGCCTCTTCACACTGACTATCTTGTGTTTTTGACAAATAACCTGTCAGGCCTAAGACCCTACATTGACAGTGGACTAAAAGAATCAACAATCAGTGACACTGGGATAAAATGCAGTTCTTCCTCTCTTTTTTTTATACAAGCGCCAAGAATATAAGTGGACTACTTTTTCGTTTTTAACTTTAACTTCAATTAATGTTAATAATATTTGCTTCAATCACTGAATGAAGCCTGCCTATATCAGGGACAAGAGTCGGGACCTTTAATTGCTCGTACAAGTCTTGTTCAGCACTCACTCAGCACACTGCGCACAGAGAGAGGAGGGGGGCGAGCGAGAGGTCTCCGGTCTTCAAAGTGTTACGGTAAAGACCATTAGGTAATGTACTTGTTTTGTAATGTGTAGGCATGTTTAAGGCATGTTATATCTTAAATACAAATACATATACAAGTAGTTATGTCTCCTTGTATTAGTTTGTCCACCTGTTATTGACATAATGCGCAAATATAGATATTCGAATGGTTTGAACCTGTTGGTTTTTTTTAGAGCAAATATTCAAACGTCATTTTGGAGCAATTTTGACAGCCCTAGTTTACAGCCTGGTACAAAAGATGAGTGTAGTCTGGATAGCTCATTTCTCTTTCAGCACACACTGTACGGAGGGTGAATTTTTTCATAACCCTGCTATTTCGAAGATATTAAGATTACGAGTCACAGGCGGGGACACTGTAGCTGTTGGCGAGGAGGCTCAAAGCCCTTTCCCTCATACTAGCTCGACAGCAGTTAGGTTGAGTTCAGCACTTCCAATATGGCTGCCGCCGCCGATTGGCTTCAAAACAGAGCTTTAGAAACAGACGGGTGACGAATACAGTATGGATACAATCGTTTTATTACCTTTTAAAACGATGTTAGATCGATATATGTCGTCTGGAAGGCCAACTTGCCGAGCACAGATCGATGTAGTCAGATCATAGGAATACAAATCGATACATCGATGTAGTAGATGAATCGTTACACTCCTACACAAAGACATTTAGTGCATGTTTACCCTTTTGGGTTAAAAGGCATACAATCTGGGCATAGTAAGACCTACAAGGCAAAGTGGTTGCACTTAGTCTCTCAACCAATCACAGGTATGTATTTGGTGAAACATGAATTAAATCACCCAGATGTGCCTGAATCTGCCACGTTGAAATTCAAACGTCTGAATCCACATCAAAGAGTAAGTAAGTAAGTAAGTGACTAACCAGGCAACTGAAGTAGCTGCAAGATAAACAAGAGTTCTCCAATGATGTCTGAATGATGTGATAGTGTGTTAGGAGTGTGTCTAACAACCATAGGGTAAGCAACACTTACACCTAATATATGCCCTTAAAATAGCAGGAAAATAAGAAGTCAGCAGATGTGCTAACAAAGTCTAAGTCGCTAAAACAACGTGGAAGCTAGGCGTTACAATGACCCATAAGAGGTAGAAGGGTTAGTTAAGACAGTGTTGGGTGTAACATAGCGCCCATATATAGTAGCCTGCTCTCCTCCAGTGTTCATTTTTCTCTCCCCTGTTTTTTCTCTCCTCCCACACCCTTGTCAGCACTTTTCAACCTCCCTTTGTTAATTCTGTGTTTACTTCTCCTTCCACTGTCATTCTTCCTGCTTTCTGACTGCGTTGGCCTCTTTCTCCTCTTCTTGTTTGTTGTTTGACATTTTAAATATTCCTCTTTTTTCATGTTCACCTTTTTCAAACTGCTCTTTCTCCTCCTTTGACAGCTCGTCCAGAACGTCTCTCCCTCTTCTCCTCTCTCTGAGTTTGGAGACTACTTTTACTCCTTAATAACTTCACCGCATCCCGTCGTCTTCCTTTGTATTAGTTTTTCTGTATTTTTTCCCTCCCTCCCCATCAGTCCATCATTTCCCTGCAACACTAATCTGGTGTAGCTGTGTAATTATGTCTGTTAATGTGTTCTGGGATTATAAAGCCAGGGTGTGTGTGTGTGTGCTGTGGAGCAGTCCGGTTCCTAATCCTCTCTCCGAGTGATGGCAAATCATGTTTTTAAATAGTCAAAGAGACAGCTTGCTTTCTGTCCGTCTCCCTCTCTACCCTATCCCCCTCTTTCCCTCACAGCAAGTACGCTGCTCATATTAGAACCATGTTTTTAATCCTGTGTTTTCTTACATGTAGCTTACCTACACTGGCAGAACCATTCATCATCTGCTTTGTTGGGAGTTTCCATCATGCTGCTTAAGAGGAGCTAACATTTGAATAGGCATTAAATCAAAGCTGAAGTTAGGTGAGCTTTGAGGTTTAGTCTTACTTTGAAACGTTTCTGTGTGTCTCAGCTCCTTTGAATCATTCACTATGACCTTAGCCCAGTGATTAGAGTTTGTATACCTCTTTGTGTTGCTCTGTGTGTATCCAGGAGGGGTTTGGAGACTGTGGATGGGGATAAGACAGTATGAGGAGATGAGAGAGTGCTGATGGGTTTGTGTCGAGATTACTCCAGGTTTAAGTTCTACTGCTGCTTGTTCCTTCAGGAGCTTCTGAGAGGAGAGGATTTTCTCTACAGCGTTTTCCTCTTAACATTTCTGGAAGGTGTTGGTCACACCTTATGTTTGGCTGACCTGTTACCCTTTTTTGGGCATTTTGGCCATTTGCTTGACAGGACAGCTGAAGAGAGACAGGCAATGTTGGGAGTTGAGAGTGAGGGAAGACATCCAGCAAATGGTCATGGCCGGAAGTTAAACCTGCGACTGCTGCCATGAGGACTATAGCCTCTGTATAAATAAACATGTAATTACACCCCCAGCCACTTAAAATGGAGGGTGTGCTAATGAGCCTTAAATGCTAGTTGCCAACCAACATTAGACAGAAGAAGAATACAGCACTGAACAGCCAATCATGTTGCGGGGTGAGAGGTAGGCGGGGCTTAAAGACGTTCAGAGTTGAATGGAAACAGCTGAAACTAGCGACAGCGACAGCATGAAATGGGAGAGGGTTTTCTTTGTTAAGTAAAGCCCTTTTATTGTCAGGTGTCTGCTGATGAATGATTAGACTCACCTGTGGTTGAATTCTTGTCAATTAGAATCTTGTAGTCCAAATCCAAACAAATCTTGTTTGCAATCAATGGCCCACATGTGTGGGAGTATTTCATAGTATTGTATCCAAAAAAATACTGATCCTGAAAGGAAACTAAAAGTTTTATAACTGATTGATTGATTGATTGATTGATTGATTGATTGATTGATTGATTGATTGATTGATTGATTGATTGATTGATTGATTGATTTCTTTCTTTCTTTCTTTCTTTCTTTCTTTCTTTCTTTCTTTCTTTCTTTCTTTCTTTCTTTCTTTCTTTCTTTCTTTCTTTCTTTCTTTCTTTATGTATTTATGTATTTATGTATTTATGTATTTATTTAAAGGAACAGAGCATATTGATGAACATTTCAGCATTGCATCAATGTAAATATGCCAGAGTTAGCCATAAGGCTAATTTTCATCTGTAGTCCCTGGTAGGTCAAAACAGAGTTCATGGAAACAGTACATCATGATAGCATGAAAATGAAAACAACAATACATCACAAGAGCATTTATAAGTTATACAAAAGTTTAAGTAAAAGCATTGAAAGCTGGGGTTGGTAATCAGATTTAGATCCACTTTTTGTTATACTGGTTAAAATGATCTTTATGTCCTGATGGTAATCAATACATAATGTGTTCTTAAAAAAGAGGTAAAAAAAGTTGCTATCTACAGCTGGAGTAAACCTGGGAAAACACCAACCAATCACCGTTTTTTGGGTCCCCAAATTTTAAACCAATCAAATCCCTTCCTGTCGTTCTGCCCGCCTCCTGCGCGTACATTTCCCCGGCGTTCACTCCCCGTCCCCTGCCTCTGCCTACCCTGACTCTGTTTCCTGCCCCTCTCGCTGGACCTCGGGCCTGTCCCCTCTGACCCGATGAGGTGCTTTGCTCAGGACTGTAGTCCGGATCAGAGTCTAAAAAGCTCTCACCACGGGGGCTCTGACAAGCAAAAGAATTAATGACATTTAGTAAGTCCTACAGAAAATGTAGATGTACTGTAGCGTCCGTCCGGACGCTGTAGGGATGACGAGCCGATTCGTGAACACGTTGAGTTTTACTAAACAGTCACTGTCGGCCGTTACCACGCCAACCAACAAAAAACAACAATCAATGTTTGAATGAATGAAGAACTTCTCCTCTTGTCTCTCCTCTCTCCAGCTCACACACTCTACACCTCTCCTGATGCCTTCACTGACCGTCAACACTGTAGGAATTAAGAGCATCTACACTGAACACGTTTAACAAACAGTAGAGCTGTTACAGTATTATATATATGTTATAACTTTTCTCCTGATATCGTGTCACCAGTACAACTGGATAATGCTAGCATGACAGTTGTGAGTACTAACAGCAGCCATGTATGTTTGTGTTTTTAACTTTCACTATGATCATGTTTTGGTGAGGACCGGTTTTGAATCAGTCACCATCATAAGGTCGCAAGTCAGCGGCGCTCGTGCATGTGAGCGGGGGGGCGTCGTTTTGGAGGAGCTCTGAGGGAGTAGGGGAGGGGTTAGACGGAGTCATGAGGAAATGCTACATTCAAATTCATGCTAGTTTTCCAAGACTACCAACCCCAGCTTTAAGTGCTGTTCGAGCAATACGCCCTGAGTTGGACCAACTAAACATGGACCAACATATCAGATTATCACACAGGTTAAAATGCATACATTAAACCCGTAAAATAACGCACGCACGCACGCACGCACGCACACACACACACACACACACACACACACACACACACACACACACACACACACACACACACACACACACACACACACACAAAGCGAAAGACAGACAGCAATGGATACAAGTGAGTGATTACAGAGCTACTGTTAAATCTATTATGGATGTACTCATTTATGCTGAGCACTGTATGCACTATGCACACTTCTACACTTCTACACTTCTATCTTATGAATCGATAGTAAGGTATGTTATTGCACGGATAAATTTGCACCAGGTTTTTATGAGCATACACAGTATGAACGACACACAAAGAGCGATTTGAATATGAGAAGTTTACAGTCAGGAATCATAGCAGCATTGAAAAACAAAACATTAACCCTCCAGGTTCTTTTAGAGAAGAGACACGGGAGGAAATGAATATTTTGAAACGGAAACATGGCCACAGAGAGAGACGGGAGGCAGGAAGGCAGAGTTTTTTTTCATGGGGAGTTGTCAGGAAGTCATCAGCTTGTTGACAGACTTCTTAATTACCTTTAGGCAAACAAAGAAGTGTGTGGTTGTGTGTACAAGGATGACTCTTTAAGTGGTGTCAGGTTCAGTCTGCTGTATTATTAGTCATTTCTAACTGAATAATCGCAGCAACATATCAGAGTACATGTTTATGTATATGTTGCTCTAGTGTTTCATTTGACCTGATAAATACAGTACAAAACAATGGTCCTGAAAGCTCCGTGTGCCGTCCAAGTTCAAGTACAATCAAAGGAACACCAAATGAAAGTCTTTCCCTTTGTAAGCTGACTTGTGTTTGACATTTGCACGTATAGATTGTGAGGTGGATGTGTATGAAAAGGTTCCTTCCTAAGTGGGTGTATGCTGTAGTTTCATTAGCCAGGGCTGGAATTTCTGATGAGGTGTGGTCAAAGAGGCCGATAACATGGCCCCGAGCCAGAGCATAGGAGAGTGTAACCGAGTGGGAGAGAGAGGGAGGGAGGGAGGGAGGTGGGAGACACGTGCCGCCTCTTCTGTGGACAAATCACAGTAATGTGTTCATTTAATACTGACCCTTGCTGTCCACTCTTCTTCTTCCTATTATTATTTGCCATCCCCTAAGTTGTGTAGTGTTTGATGGCCACACCATTACAAATCCTGAGTAGTTGTAAAGCTGCTGTTATGATCTGATTTTGAACCATGAAGATAACTCTAACATTCCTCAGTGAGACGGGTGGAGAATCAATTTGTGCAAAGCTTGCGTGGCATCCGTAGGAGTACTGATGTTGTTTGACGTATTCCGACGTGATGCCTGGAGTCTACTGCAGATGCATATACTAGCTCAGGGACTAATGCTTGCTGCAATAGTTCAACCAGTAATTTCCTTGTATTGAGATCTGCAGATGTCAAGCTTTGTCACTGTGTGCTCACAACATGGGTCGAGGGGCAGTTGAACTCAGATGGAGTCATTTTTCCTTTCTGGAGTTGAGTTGAGCTGCTAAATCAATCAATCAATCAGACTTAGTTTGTAAAGAACGTTTCATACAATGCTGTTTTAACAAGAAGTGCTGTACTTAAAAATAATAATAGGAGTAAAAAAAATAAGAATAAATACAAAAAAATGAAAAAAGGAGAAGACTCCCCCATCCCCCCACTCCAACACCAACCCCACCCACAAACTCACCCCACAATCTGTATGCAAGGTTAAGAACATGATATATATAAAATAATAATAATAATAATAATAATTAAATAAAAATAATAATAATAATGTAAAATAAATAACAATAACAATAATAAATATAAAAAATAAAATAAAAAATAAAATAAAATAAATAACTATAATAATAACAACAATAACATTAATAATTATAATAATAACAATAATACTTATAAAAATAACAAAAATAAGAGTAATAATTAAAATAATAATTATACAATAATAATAATAAGCTGAATAATAATAATAATAAAAAAAATAATAATAATAATAATAATGAAAGTAACAACATTAACAGTAATAATAATAATAATAATAATAATAATTCAATAAAATAAAAATAATTATTATAGTTATATTAATAATAATAATAATAATAATAATAATACAATAAAATAAAAAATAATTATTAGAGTTATAGTTATAATAATAATAATAATAATAATAATATTACTTTTTATTATTACTTACATATTACTTATTATTAACGGTAACGCTGTTATGATATCTTAATGAGGAAATGCTGAAGGAAAAATAAGATGTTAAAACTCAAGGTGGGGTATTAAGCTCACCAAAATAAAATAAATGAAGATAATAAAGCACTTACATATTAAAACAGTAAAAGAATCTAAGATGCTACACTGAAAGCAAATACAGTAAATTAAAACAGGATAAAATATTAAAACGCTGAGAAGTAATCTGTAAAAATCTAAGATCAGATCTAATTAATAGCTAAATAAATAATGAAATAATCCAACTACATTTCAAAGAGTATTTCAAAATTAAGTGAGTAAATAATACAGGTGTGTATAATAATAATTTTAAATAATGCAGTATGTACTTAGAAATTGACTGCAATTTGAAGTAGATCAAAATGAAGTAAGATAGAATAACACTCAGTTAAAAGCAAGACTAAAAAAGTAGGTCTTGAGTTTGCTCAGGATCATGTGGGCTATTCTCATTTAAAATGTTAGGTGACATGTCTCCATATCACAGAGAAAGCTGTTATTGTGACTGGTCTTGCACTACTTTGGGTTGTTACCACAACTCACATACCAAAGTCTTGTGTCAGCTGCCGGAGTGAAAGAAGCTAACTGTTCAGAGATAGAGAATGGTGGAGAGGTGGAGAGGTGAAGAGGTGAAGAGATGGATAGGTGGAGAAGTGGAGAGGTGGAGAGGTGGAGAGGTGGAGAGGTGGAGAGGTGGAGAGGTGGAGAGGTGGAGGTTGAACACTGACAACACTGAATGATCTGCCTGATGTTTTAACTCTGGTGGGATTTCACCATCTAGTCGTTTCCAGATCCCGTCCTGAAAGTTAAGCACCTAAAATTGCCCAATATTATCTGTTCTACCCTCTGGCATAGCGCTGCATTAGGAGCTAATCTGCCTGGTTTTCAGATTACATCAGTGTGTTTACAACACTTATCTTTAGTCGTACAATATCTAAGTGTCCCTCTAGGTTTTTTAACTGCAGGACTCAAAGGCACAGGGTCTCTGAAGTTCACAAGAAGAAAAAAACATAATCTATGCACTCCCCCTGAGTATCAGATTAGATCAGTGTGCTCACAGCGGTTATCTCTCTACCTTTCCATCTCTTCTCTTCTTCGCTGCATGGCTTGCCTTCTGGAACAAGAGATCAAAGAGGGTTGTTGACCTAAAAACAAGCAGGTCTTGTTTTTCCCTTCTGTTCTTCTTCCTCAAACAACAAGAGAACATGTGTTTTCCCAATGTGCTGGCATGCAAACAACCAGCTCTTCAGCAAATACCCTACAGTTTATATCAGACTTTATAACTTGTGTAAATTGAATGGTCGAATACAGTTGAGTGAATTTCATTGATCAAAAGATAGCTGGCACTCACTACCACTACACCAGGCTCTATGTCCTGAATGTTTGTTTAAGCTTGTATTGCTCTCTCTGTTGTTATTGACTCAGTGTCTCTTTGTTGGTTTTGTTAAGTATTTGCAAAGAGAACAAAAAATCGACTTATTTTTTAGGACCTGTCAAGTTTCCAGCAAAGGTGATGCTGCCAGTCATGTAAACAGTTTGTCACCAGTTCTGCAATGGCAGTTTTTCTGATGTCCTAACTTGTATTGCTGATTTCTTTGATTTCTTTGATTTCTTTGATTTCTTTGATTTCTTTGATTTCTTTGATTTCTTTGATTTCTTGTGGCTGGCTAAAGAAACCAAGAAGGTCTCACTCATAGCCAAGCTAACACTGAGCCCCTCAGATAATAACTCAGCCTGCTCTCCAGTAATGTAAAGGATTGTTCTTACTTAAAATTCTCATGTTGTTTTTTGTGATGCTGCTTCAAATGCGCGTTGAGGTTGGTCGTATGAAACTTCTGTGCCACCACGGGAAACTTGTGCATGACAAGTTTTGCACTCAGCTGCAACATCTTTTCAGACTTGAATGAAAAAAACTGCCACACGGCCGACATCACTCCTACTCATAGCACACGCTGGTCTAGTGATGAGGTGTTCCTGTCATGGTAGTGCGAGGGGGACCACCCATAACCCCCCCCACACACCTCACTTCTCTTAATACGAAGAGCATCTCCTCTTTTTGTTCTCCTCTGTCCGTAAGTGTCTGATAAGTGTCACTCCTGTTTTAAAGCTTCACTCCCACATTGAACAACAGCTGAGTCAGTTCAGCATGTATCACTACTAACACAGATTCCTAAACCAGAGCTAATGTGAACAAAGTGAATGTGGCAGTTCCACATCATCTCAGTGAGGTTGTCCTAACCTCCTCCTTGTGTAACCCAACAGCCTGATGAAGTGTTGCTTGTTCAAGTGCTGCTATCAATAGCTTGTTTTGTTCTGTGTTTGCTGCTGTGTGTCATTTCAAAATGAGGAAATAACTAGCCACACCTAATAACCTCTGCTGCTTTGCATCTCTAGCAGGATCACTTTTAGACAAATGTTTGCTCTAACGTCTCCTACACACCACACACTAACAAAGCTCTGCTCATCTTTGCTGTTTTTCTCTTCTAGTTCTGTCCATCCCTGCTCTCTACTCCCTCTCTGAACGGGTACTAAAAGCTAGCATGATCATACAGCCATTCTTTTGACTGTGCTGCCATGACCAAATCAGGGGTTCCCAAACCTTTCAGCCCACGACCCCCAAAATATAGGTCCAAAAGACTTGTGACCCCCACTGTTCCTCAAAGAGATTTAATGTGGCTTCATTTAGCTGGTCTGCAGAAAATGACCCTACCTATATGAGAATGTGTTTCCTGTGCTGTTGTGAATGAACCTACTGCTACTGATGCTTTTGATAATGAACTGTTCACTAACCCTAAACTTAGGAGTCATCTGGAAACAAAGAAAAGCAGAAAACTCATTACATTTTCTATTTTCAAGGTTTTATTTCAAGTTTAGCTACTATTTCTGTTGATATTTTTTACTATAATGGGTAAAATGTACTATTTTTAGATAACTTAAAAAAAAAAAAGCATTCTGGAAGACTTCTCACGACCCCTTATTTGTGTCTAGCAACCTCTCAGGGGGTCCTGACCCACACTATGAGAACCCCTGCTCTAAATAATGCTGAAAGAATCATTACTGTAAAGACACAATAAAATAGAATAAAACTGTGATTGTATGACATCACATGTCTGTTCCTTTTAGCTGACCAGCTTTTATTCGCTTTACAATGTACAGAAGAAAAGGAAAGATTTACTGCAGCCTGGAGCAGACACACCGCCCCGAGGCCCCTGATCCCAAGGGTCCCCTAAAGCTGCATGTTTACGGTGTGTCAGTTTGCTTGTTGTAATTTGATGAATTGTTAATGTGTGTGTGGGACCAAGCACCTCTAGAGCATAATATTAAGTGTAAGGAAAACAACTATGTATGGTCTGCTGTGAGAGCGGTGCTGTGAGACAGACCCACTGGTGTTTGATGTGGACATGGTGACCAGAGTGGGCAGGAAATTTGATATTTGACTGTAAGCAAACCAAAGAAGACGTCACCCTTATAGCTTCTCTGTCGTGTTACGTTCTAAAAATGTAACACATCAGAGTTAATCGTATGTCAAAGCATAGTAAGTTAGCTGCTTGTGCTGTGCTGAACAGTTTATATGAGAGTAATGGATTAAAGATTCACAATAAGACCAGTTTGTATGTTCTGAAGATTAAGCCCTAGGGGTGTAACGATCCTTTTTAACAATGATTCGATTTGCATCATGATTCGTGGTTGCTGATACGATTAAAGGACGATATTGGTTCATTTAGAACAGGGGTGTCAAACATGCGGCCCGCGGGCCAAAACCGGCCTGCCAGAGGTTCCAATCCGGCCCGCAGAACGACTTTGCAAAGTGAAAATTTACAAAGAAGACGATGCAATTTTGAAATAAAAGTAACTACTATTTCAAATTTGTCCTCTGGAGGTCGCATAAAATCAAAGTGCTGACGGAGCACACCTGAATGGCGCTTTTTTTTCCTGGACTTTTTTTCTCAAAGTAAGGAAATAGATGACTTGCTGTTTGCATAATCCAGTTGAGCTTCATAAAGACTTGTTCGAGCACTATAAGATGATCAGCTAACTACTAACACTAGCACAACACCCCTGCATACAAACTGTTACTGTTGGAGCTGAGGGGTCCAAAATAGTCAACTTTAGCTTCTTCATTATTATAATCTCTCTGTTCTTTTGCTGTAAACATTACACTGTGTGTCAGGTGAATGGGTAACCTGTGTGTTTGGTGTGTTCGCAGCAGGTTTCAGAGCTTAAAGAAGAAAATATTCGGCCCTCTATGAGACACATCGTGACAAAAAATACAACAACTGTTTTTGTAGAAAGATAGTTCATTAAGTGTGAACATTTTCATGTACTTGTATTTTTTTGCACTACAACAAAGGGAAAAATTTTGAGTTGTCGTTATTTATAGGTTATTATGTTTAATTTTACTGGTCCGGCCCACTTCAGATCAACTTGTGCTGTATGTTGCCCCTGAACTGAAATTAGTTTGACGCCCCTGATTTAGAACGATACGATCTGAAATGATTCAGTGACTTGAAATCGATTCAGTAACTTTTTAGCCAAAAATTCAACCAGTGTGACTGTGAAATAAATCCCTTGATACTGGACAGTCCTAGATTCATGTTGTTGCCATGATGTTTTTGGCCTGGGCCGAGTTTTGTCCTAGTCTCTGACTAAACATGCTGGAGAGGCCTGAGGCTTCTGCAGAGCTGATGTTACCTTGATGAACGCTGCAAGAGGTGCCTGCACGGTCTGCGTTGTGTGAAATCCCATGGCGCCTTAGTAGGTGGTTGGATAGATTTGTGGTGTTGCTGTGGTAACTTTACTTGACCTTTACATATCCTACAAACAGAGAGCGACTTATTTAGAACATCTCTGTCTTTGCAAAAGCCAAAGTGTTTCCACACACTGGACCACAATGGTGGCTTGATCATTTCTGGCTTGCTGGCTTCTCCTCTGTCATCCACCATGCTATGTTCTGTTGTCTGCTGGTGTGTGGCGATGACGTCACAGACAGGCAGCCTGAATTGAGTAACGTTTAACGTCTTTATCATTAAAAGATAAAAAAAACCCACATCCATATAAAGTCTGCTGTACTTAAATCCAATGTGTTATTTCCTAGTATGGATACAATCGATTTATTACCTTTTAAAACGATGTTAGAGCCATATATGTCGTCCTGAAGACTAACTCACCGAGCACAGATCGATGTAGTCAGATCATAGGAATATAAATAGATACATCCATGTAGTAGATTGAATCGTTACACCCCTACCAAGCCCATTTAAATACTACTCTCTGTAAAACCCTATAAGCAAAAACCAAGAGTAGAAAAGATTCAGAATAATTTATGTCACTCTGGCACTGCAGCTTTCCCTGCTAATCATAAAAACATTCACATGTGTTCTACCAGAGTTTATACAACTCCCCGAACCCTGAGTCATGGTGCTCGAGGAAGATAAACACTGTACAAAAGAGAAAATAAAACAATGTAAACACAGTGTTCAAAAAATCCCTTTCTCTCATACAGCTGGCCGGGGTGTAGACCAACTCAGCGTTACAATAGATGAAGTCATACAATGTGTTCCAGCAGGGAGGGAGGAGGGAAGGAGGGAGGAGAAGGGAGAGACAATTTAATGATAAGCAGTCACAGTCTCAGAGTCTTGTGCTTCAGTTTTATGACGATAGAAAAAAAAAATCCATTAAGAAGCAAAAATCGAACTCAGCTATATATTTAACTCTGGATACATGCCCTACTTGAGCATATCTGCTGCAGCAGGTGACGGTGAAGAACAAACAACTTATGTTTAGCTTTTTCCAGCACATAAATACATATACCATATGTCGGTTCACTTTTAAATGCAGTATGATATACAGCTAGCATTGCACTACTGTGTGGATGTGTCAAGCAGGTAAAAACACCCACAACTTACAACAAGCCGTGCAGTTTTAAATGTTCTTCCTCATAATATGCTTGCTGTTTTATTTCATAAAGGATTACCTTTGACAGATATGATGAATTTAAACATCTTAACAAGTCAACAGAAGAGAGCGTTGGGCAAGGTCTTCATTTTCTATTGTTTTACTTTCTATCCCATTTTATTTTCCTTTAATTGTTTTACTCTCCTAATATCTCATTTACTGCCTTTATATCTTTTATTCATCTTCATTTATTTACTTATTTTACTGCTTTTAGCTGCATATCCTGAAATGATGATTAATCTCTGTTCTTCTTTTATTTCACCTTATTGCTTTTAACCCTCTTGTGATGCTTTATTCCTTTTTACTGCTTGTTGCCTCTTTATTCTTTCTTTCCTTTTATATTTCTATTTCTCTTACTTTCTTGGTCTCTTTGGTCTCAGTTCTTATCGTTGGGTTCTTGGGTTTCCTGTGCTGAATCATTGTTTGGGTCTTTTGTGTTTGTTTTCCTAATGTCTGATTTTAATGTGTTTGTTTGTATGTGCCTTGCCGTTTGTGAAGCATTTTGTAAACTGTGCTATATAAATGAAGGTATTATTATTATTCCAAAAGCTAAAAAACTTAAATATACCGGCCTTGCCTGAAAATCTAAACTTTGGTAATCACTGGTTTGCTTATTTGTACTCAAAGGGAATGATAAAAAGGTACAAGATATCTCAAAGCAGATATGTTTACGAGGGGTGACCCCAAATAGTCAAATATTCGACGATTCGTTCTAACGAGCCTTAGTCGACTGCCAATCTCATGAAATGTGGATCATTCCATTCAAACCATGGGGGTGCTCAATGTCTAATTTTACATTATTTTCCTGTTTCTCGTAAAAATAGTGTCTCATATATCCTATTTTGATATAAATATAGACTTATTTAATGTAATTCTGAGAACAGCTCTTGAAGTGTTAAATCTCCTTAAAGTGGTAATTAAATCTCCCCTGGTAATTAAAGGTGGACTCTCCCATTTAGCGGGACCTGTGGAGCAGACGTACCTCAGCTGGTCTTTAAATCTTTCTACATTCATGGCAGCTCAAAATGTCAGGAAATAAAACTTCAGTTGATCCTAAAAAACAGTGATGAAGATGAGGAGCAGCTTCATGAAGAGGACTGTGAGATCAAGGATTACCGGACCACACAAAAACTGTACGGGGCCAAAAGAACCAGGAGGGATACCCAAAGCTGTCCGAAGCCTCAAAAACAATCCACAGCATCCCATCCACCTCCACGCCATCAGAGAGGATATTCTCAAAGACAGGATTTACAGTCAACAAAGCAAGGAGCGCACTTCTGCCCGTACACACGATGGTTTTCCTCACGTACAATTTGAAAAGACTCAAGCGGACAAAGACGTGATGAAAGACTGTTTTAAAAGGTTCTGTTAAGAGATTTAAAAACCCTTTAGCTGGTTCAGGTTTGATTTTGAACATTATACAAATGTTTTGTCTTAAGTTGGACAAACTACCCTCCACAGTGCTGCTCTCTGCTGTGTGAACACTGTTTAAATATCTCCTGATTCCTTTCTCTATAGTGGAGCGTTGTTCCATGTTTAACTGATGGTGGTCTTATTTGAGTTTTCTCTCCTTCATCACCTCGTTGTTTTTGCAATATAGATTTTAAAAATCTAAGTTTTATACTTATAATATTCTGTTGTCCCTTTTACTTAAAGCTACGAGTCTCTTAATTGTAAATGGTTATGTGTAATATTGTCATGCGGTCACCATCATGCAGACTTTGGGTCAATAAAGAAAAACAACAAACATTCCACTATTCGTCGACTATGGGCAAAATCTGATGAATCAGATTCGACTAAGCAAATCCTTAGTCGGGCTCACCCCTAATGTTTACATAAAATAGACCCTAAAGGCGTTTTTCGACCGAAGGAACTTTACCCCAGAACTAGGGACTTTACTCCGGAACTACATGCGTTTCGACCGGTGGACAAGGGTCTAAATTTAGTTCAGGTGTAGATAAAGATAAATCTCCCCCTAAAAAGCCCCTGTTAGAGGGTTAGTACTTTTCAAAGGTCCTGGGACTTTTGCTGGGCAGGGCCTGCAATGCTGAATGTGTCTGATTGGTAGATTACCCGCAGTGTTTTTTTATCCGCCCGCCGTTCACAATAACATCACACACATCTGTGCTTCACTTGATTTCTCTTTCTTTCATTAGTTTTGATTTGTTCTATCTTTTTTGTATGTGTGTGTACTTTTCAAAAGAAGAAGCTGTGATTCTCTTGATTTAGCAGCTTGTAACAGTAGTCTTCTCTAAACCCACCGTGAATGCATCTCTCTATGCTAGGGGTGCAGAGCAAATGTAGATTGCACAGTAGTTTATTGGTCAGATGGTGATTGTATAGGTGCAAAAAAAAAAGGTCGACAAATGGACTTGGGTGGCTGCAGATATACCAAGGCAGCCAGCCTGCCCACGTATCATCTACTGTGTGTTGGAAATGCAGAACGGCTTAAGTAGGCCTACAATGGAGAAGAGTCACACCTCAGTGCTTTTACAGGAGAGAATGTTGATCTGCCTCTCTCTGTGATTCCCGTCAAAGTGTGTGTGAAGACCTCTCTATCAATTATAGAACTATAGATACTCAGGAGATAGAAGGTGGGGTCATTGTCCCCTAATTAATCCAGGTTGGTATTTTAGACTGATAAAATAATGAAACAGGTTGCAAAATCTGCTTTAGTGGCAACACATATACCGGAGTAACAAGGAAAGTCTTTGTGTGGTAAACAGTGTGTGCAGGTTATTTGTTGGAAAGAGTTTAGTGTAGGGGACCTGGTATCGACTTCTCAGACTCACAGTGATATCCCAGCACCTTGCTCCACCTTACCCTCCTCCTGATGGGAGTTTTTGAAAAGCATTGACATGCACCTGACCCTGGAAGAATGATTTAATGGAGCAGGTCCCTGTAATGTTTTGAGTTATACCTCTCCTCGGGCTGTTTGCGATTTTGTGCGAGTGTATGCTTGTGCGCGCTGATGTGTGTGTTGTCTCAATATGTTGTTCAACAACCAGCTCCGTGTAGTCAGCTGTCCGCTGCAGTGTCGATGTCATTAATCACAGACCCAACACAGCGGAGAAAGGGAGCGGGGAGAGAAAGAGAAAGGAGCAGGCTGGTGTTGTAATCTCTGCACAGCATCATGGGAAACGAGAGGAAGATGTAAGAAGGAAAGGAGGCAAGATGAGGGCAGAAATAGGAGGAGAAGAACAAAGTGGTATATAAGGGAGGAAAGAAGGGGAAAAGTTGGTAACATAACTTTGTCTTATTTTATGTGACCATTTATAGATATAAAGTTGCTTCATTGCGCTCTAATATTCCTTATTATGTTTACCTGTCATCCATTTTTTTTTGGTTATCAATTTTTCTAATCCACCATGAGATCAAACTACCCTTCCCCATGTTGTGTTTGTAAACCCCCCTGATGTAAAATAAATTGCAGGTGTTTTTCACCCCGTATAATGCTGATGGTCATGTATTGTGTTGTAGGAAGGAGACTTCCTGGTGCGGACTCACCATGTGGAATACTGTGACGGGGGGATTCTGGACCCTGATGATATACTAAGTGACCTGGTGGAAGACAAGGACAAGGTAAGAACCATAGACTGTATAAATAATGGACGTAGTCTTCGTGACGTCATCCATCTGTTTCTGAAGCACTGTTTTGAAGCTGATCAGCGGCGGCAGCCGTATTGGAAATGTTGAACTCAACCTAACTGCTGTTGAGCTAGTGTGAGGTAAAGAGGCGGGCTTTGAGCCTCTTAGCCAACAGCTACAGTGTTCCCACCTGTCAATCAAGTCAGCTGTGCCTCTCGTAATGGAAAACTTGTAATCTTAATATCTTCAAAATTGCTGCGTTATGAAAAAATTCACCCCCCGTACAGTGTGTGCCAATCGAGAAATGAGCTATCCAGACTACACTCGTTTTTTTTGTACCAGGCTGTAAACATGTATATTTCTGCTGTAAAGATCGGCTTCTTTGAATTGGTGTGTATGTGGTCCAGTACATCCTGAGCCAGCCTCAAGTGGACACTGGAGAAACTGCAGTTTTTAACACTTCCTTTGTCAGAATCTGCTGCAGGAGAATATTCTGATGGTTCAACTCGTACTTCATTTACAAGACGAACATAGACATTATGAACAAGTAATTCAATGGCTTCATACGACCACATATCTGGTGACCACAAACATCGTTTTAAAAGGTAATAAATCGATTGTATCCATACTAGGAAATAACACATTGGATTTAAGCACGGCAGACTTTATTTGGATGTGTTTTTTTTCTAATCTTTTAATGATAAAGACGTTAAACGTTACTCAATTCAGGCTGCCTGTCTGTGACGTCATCGCCAAGCGCCAGCAGACAACAAAACATAGCATGGCGGATGACAGAGGAGAAGACGGCGAGCCAGAAATGATCAAGCCACCATTGTGGTCCAGCGTGTGGAAACACTTTGGCTTTTGCAAAGACGGAGATGTTCTAAATAAGTCGCTCGCTGTTTGTAGGATATGTAAAGGTCAAGTTAAGTTACCACGGCAACACCACAAATCTATCAACCACCTACTAAGGCGCCATGGGATTTCACACAACGCCAACTGTCCAGGCACCTCTTGCAGCGTTCATCAAGGTAACATCAGCTCTGCAGAAGCCTCAGGCCTCTCCAGCATGTTTAGTCAGAGACTAGGACAAAACTCGGCTCGGGCCAAAAACATCACGGCAACAACAGAATCTAGGACTGTCCAGTATCAAGGGATTTATTTCACAGTCACACTGGATGAATTTTTGGCTAAAAAGTTACTGAATCGATTTCAAGTCACTGAATGGTTTCAGATCGTATCGTTCTAAATGAACCTATAGCGTCCTTTAATCGTATCGGCAACCACGACTCATGATACGAATTGAATCGTTGTTAAAAAGAATCGTTACACCCCTATACTGCATACTACATACTGAATCATGGCCAAATCAGTACGTACTGCTAGTGTCATAGGCAGTTTGGAAAACAGCCATACACACATTAGGGGTGGGGTCGTCACAGCACAGACATTCATGTCACTATCCAGAAATCCACAAATGAGACAAACAAGTGCTGGTAGTTGTAGTCTTCTGCACAGAACTACAAAATGATTGTGTTGAACTTGCCTGTCTTTATCCCTCTAATCCTTTGGGTAACTATTATATCATGCTGATCACCCTTCTGATTTAACAGTGTGCACACAGGTGAATGTACTTGGCTAACTTTAAGTTGGTATCTCTGGCTGTATATTTTGCGTGTGAGCGTGTGTGTGTGTGTGAGTGTGTGTTTGTGCTCATATACCACAGTATCGAGCTGCATTGGCTACAAGCCGCTCCCTTGGAACGAATATTGCCTCACAAGCAAAATTCAAAGGGAAAAGGTTTTAAGTTGCCTTCAGCATTAAGCAGCATCATTAGCAATTCACTTTCGGAGACTTCGCAAACTCAATCCATATATTCCCCGTTTTTCTTATTTCCCCCCGAGGAATGTGTCATTTTTCATTTCCCTCCTCAGAAGGTCTGCATTTTTTTCCAACCCCCCTCACAGGCTGCTGCATTGTGAGAATGTGATGAATGGTCTATATAAAGGGCTTTTTTGAACCAGGGATTAGGACCTTACATGAATCTTGAACCCTCTCTCTGTGGCTCATCACATCAAAAGAGAAGCAACATGTCTTAATGAGCCTGTGTCCGTTGGTACACTGGATTTTTTTCATTTAGGTCACAGCTTGAAAAGTTGAAGACCCCACGGCCTGGAGTATCTATATATTTCCCCGTCCTCAGCTCGTACTGTATGCCTTAAAGGCTCCATAAATACTGCACGATTTGTGGGAGATTCTCTGAACTAATTAAGAGCCAAGTTGCATTAGTTAGCAATTTCTCTGCAGGGTTTGAGCACCTTTGGAAAAAATGGAAATGACTGTGTGACATTTGAATCTCTCTCATGGAGATTCAAGCCTCTGTGCATGCTAAATTCTGTTTTTGTTGATTTCAATGATCATGAAAAGATACCTGAGATAACTTCATTATAGTGTTGCACTCCATTTGCCCCAATATTATTTGTCATAAAACCAGTGAACCTCTTTTGTAGTGCGCAGTCACCCTTCCTTTAAACCCTAAAAGACAGCATTCACATGGACGAGTGACACCATGAGGGGAACATAAATGAATTTTCTGATGCTTTGGCAGGATGGAAAATTGTCCGCTTGTCATTGTCCAGATAAGCCCTCTTTTTTGTGCCCAGTTTCAGGAAGCTCCCATAAGATTTGGTTGTGAATTGTTATTTTTTTGGAATGTCAGAGAGTTAAAATAAAATAAATCTGGATGGCATGTCTTTGCACAGTTTGAGTTTTATTGTGTTGTTTTAATGGTTTTTATGGTTTAATGGTTTTTGTCAACTTTTGCTGTGTTTAAATCTGCCTAATAAATAAATCTGGATTTGATTTGATTGGATTGGATTTGAGTCAAATTAGTTTGTTAATTATGGGCTGCTCCTTTATAAAACTAATTTCCGGTTCCTCTTCTACCATCTGCCTGAATTTTATTTGAATACATCAGTTTATTTCTGTTCCAGCAAATAGGATGGAGTAATTGTGTTAAATGAACGTGCTCTCAGTATTAACAGTACAATTGTTGTGTTAAATGTAGTTTTATAATTGACTACCTGTTTTTTTTTTTTTTTGTGAATACGTTGTTTGACCTAAATCATAAAGTTAGCTCGAGTCCATCTGAGTGACATATAAATAGAGCTGGGTGTTATTAAAAAAGATGTTATCACGATCAGTCAATATTGATAATTATCACGATAAATATCAAATCATTATTTCCTTTTTTTTCAATTTTCTTTTTATTTAAGTTCAAGGTAGATTTATACAGCACATTCTCAAATTATCACTTTTTTTTCACAAGAAAAACAAAAACAAAGAGGACAGACAAAATGACAACAAACAAAGAAAACACAACAGTCCATGTGTAGCAGTGAACTAAGGGAGTTACAGTACAGCTGTAGATTTACCTGAAATCCGTTCTATGGGGGTTAATAAACTCAATCCATCCTTTCCAACATTTATCAAAAACATCACTTTTGAGCCTCAGAGTAAACGTTAGTTTTTCCATTACAAAAATGTCAATCATCACATTAAACCAATCTACTAATTAGGCATGACCACAATTAATCGATTATCGATTAATTGATTGTTAAGAAATTACTCGAAACACAAATTGTTTTTAATCAATTTTCCGTCACGTGGAACAAACATCATGTGGTCTCATATTACACTCAGCTATCAGGGAGGTGTTTTAAGTTTAAAGCATGTTTCATGTGAATCAGCTGTTAAAGGTGTTGCGCACAGCGGAGACGCTCAGCTGGGGGCTACGACTGTGCGTCAGGTCTCCACGTGCGCTTTTTAAAAGAGGATCAATACAAAACTGCTGCCAACAACGACACAGACACGAAGGTTCACAACTTTAAACAGGACATTTCTACCTTTGGATACAAAGGCAACAGACTGGGGGGAAATTCAGGTACACTATGTTTGCAGAGCAGCAACATCAGAGCCGTCTGAGCTTTTCTGCCGCCTGACTGATTCTGACCCGGTTGCGCTCCCGGCTGACACCTGATCAAATACACATGATTATTTTTCTCAATAAGAACGAGTAGACAGAAAACTGGACACTGTGAGTCTGAAGTAATTTTCTGTTAGTAGTCTCAGCCATTACTTTATAAGATTATGTCCGTGTAGAATATTTTAATGAGCCTGTTCGTTGATATTCTGCGTGTCAAACATGTACCCGTATTCAATACACTCAGTTATTTGCATTTTGTTGCTGTAGAAAATATAATTTAGGGGGAAAACAACCTATTTGGCATTGTTTTTGACGTAAGAATAATAATGTTTTTTTTTTAATCAATTAATCGATAATTGATCGTTAACATTTCCAAAAATCGATCACGGAAAATACTTAAAATGTACATCCCTACTACTAATGCAGGTGAATCCTGACATAACACCTTTTTCGTTATGGCTTTTTTGCTGGCCACCAGCATTACTCTAAACATGTACACTCTGGATCAAATCATTATTTCATTTAAATTTAAACATAGATTTTTGGTCCTGAGTTAAACTTAAAGAAACCAGACAGTTTGTTAGTTTTTATCTGGATTTAGTTTTCTAATAAACTTCTTGAATCCATCATTTCTGACGGTGCCAACAGGAAGCAGGTCTTTTGTAAGTTTTAGTTTGTAGATTCTTATTTTTCTCAGGTTGAGATAATTTGCATAATCACATTTATTTACCCACATCCTAAAAGTGCATTTAATGAAGTGTATGAAGTTAATAGTTAACGCAGAGTCGACTCACTGTCAGACTAACGACTCTTCTTTGAGCTGCTAGATTTTGCGTTTTCTTCAGTGTCGCTTGTTTTAGCTGTGTTTACTTTCTGCTCCGAACGTCTTTAAGCCCCGCCTACCTCTTACCCTGCAACATGATTGGCTGTTCAATGCAGTCTTCTTCCTCTGTCGGATGTTGGGTGGCAACTAGCGTTTGAGGCTCATTAGCGCCCCTCCCCTTCCAGTGGTTGGGAGATGTTATTACAGGTTTACATATATAACAATTTTTCAAACATTTGTCATATTTATATTGAGAAAAATGATATCCCGTTAATTATTGTAATCAAATTATCGCCCAGCCCTACATATAAATAACCTTGTGTTACAAAAATCGTCTTTGCCTTGACAAGAGCAGACATGTGACTGATGACGACTATTTTCCCAGCACAGAAAGGTGATTACCACATGACATTTCAAAAACCCAATACAGCCATAATGTTGTGTCTGGATGAGTTTTGGCAGTGAGCTCTTGTGTGTGTGAAAGGGTAACATGACACACTAAGCTATAGCTCAGGGGCCATATGACTGAGTGACATGTGAGCAGTGAGCAGCACCAGAGTCAGGAGACTAGCAACTGACCTGAGGGAGAACCATTACGAGGGCTAGTTGCTATGGTACGAGCAGCATGCACTGCGCCTACTGTTAGCTCCCACAATGCAGTGCTCTGTGTTTTGTTATTGCAGTCATGTGACACAACACATTCATGCACTAAATCATTAATGAGACAATGTGATAATGATTTGTAAGTGCTTCAGATCTCACTTTAGAGTACACTATAAATTGTCTATTGTATGAAAATAAAGAATGAGTGCACAGGGTGTTGGCCTTGGATTCAACCCAGATGTGATTTATTAAGGTTTGCAGGCCACATTCGGCACAATGCCAGGTGACCCTGGCAAAGAGAGGGATTTTATGTTGTTACAATGGAGGGAGTAGGGCTGCTATGGATAAAAAAGCTCATGGTTTTGATTGGATCATGTGTCATACAGTCATGGACGAAAGTATTGGCACCCCTGGAATTTTTCTGGAAAATACACCATTTCTCTAAGAAATTGTTGCAATTACAAATGTTTCAACTGGAATTTTGGACCACTCTTCTTTTGCAAACTGCTCCAGGTCTCTCAGATTTGAAAGGGGCCTTCTTGCAACTGCAATTTTGAGATCTCTCCACAGGTGTTCAAAGGGATTTAGATCCAGACTCATTGCTGGCCACTTCAGAACTCTCCAGCACTTTGTCTCCAACCATTTCTTGGTGCTTTTTGAGGTGTGTTTTAGGGCATTGTCCTGCTGGAACACCTATGACCTCTGACGCAGACCCAGCTTTCTGACACTAGGCCCTGAAATCTTGTGATAGTCTCCAGATTTCATGATTCCTTGCACACAGTCAAGGCACGCAGTGCCAGAGGCAGCAAAACAACCCCAAAACATCTTTGAACTCCCACCATGTTTGACTGTAGGTACTGTTATTTTCTTTATAGGGCTCTTTCTGTTTTCTGTAAACTGTTGAATGACGTGCTTTTCCAAAAAGCTCTACCTTAGTCTCTTCTGTCCACTAAATGTTCTCCCAGAAGGACTGAGGCTTACTCAGATACATTTAGCAAACTCCAGTCTGGATTTTTATGTCTCTTTGTCAGCAGTGGGGTTCTCCTCGGTCTCCTGCCATAGCGCTTCATCTCATTCAGATGACGACATACGGTCCGAGCTGACACTTCTGCACCCTGAGTCTGCAGGACAGCCTGGATTTGTGTGGAAGTTGACTGAGGATATTTATCCACCATTCAAACTATCCTGTGTTGCAGTCTTTTGTCAATTTTTCTCTTCTTTCCAAGTCCAGGGAGATTAGCCACAGTTCCCTGGGTTATAAACTTCTTGATTATATTACGCACAGTGGACAAAGGAGTTCCAAGATCTCTGGAGATGGTCTTGTAACCTTGAGATTGTTCATATTTTTTCACAATTTTGCTTCTTAAGTCCCCAGACAATTCTGGGCTCTTCTTTCTCTTCTCCATGCTTGGTGTGACACACACAGGCACACGACACAAAGGTTGAGTGGACTTTTATACATTCTAATTGGCTTCAGGTGTGATCGCTATATTGCCAGCACCTGTTACCTGCCACAGGTCAGTTTAAATGAGCATCACATGCTGGAAATAAAATGATTTACCACAGTTATAAAAGGGGACCACTTTTGTCCGGCTCATTTTTAAGATTAGATAAGATAAGATATAAGATATACTTTATTTGTCGCCCGTTGGGGGAAATTTCTTTTGTTACAGCAGCTTACAACACGGGACAGGGGAATACAACAATGTACTAACATAGTTAAAACATATAATAACAATAGTAATAGCAATGACAAGGGTAAAATAAAATAAAAATAAATAAAATAAAATAAAGTATAATAAGATAAAATAGAATAAAATAGAATAAAATAAAGTATAATAAGATAAAATAAAATGAAATAGAATAAAGTAAGATAAAATAAAATAAAATAGAATAAAATAAAGTATAAATAAGATAAAATAGAATAAAATAGAATAAAATAGAATAAAGTAAGATAAAATAAAATTAAATAGAATAAAATAGAATAAAGTAAGATAAAATAAAATAGAATAAAATAAAGTATAAATAAGATAAAATAGAATAAAATAGAATAAAATAGAATAAAGTAAGATAAAATAAAATTAAATAGAATAAAATAGAATAAAGTAAGATAAAATAAAATAGAATAAAATAAAGTATAAATAAGATAAAATAGAATAAAATAGAATAAAATAGAATAATGTAAGATAAAATAAAATAAAGTAAAAATAAAATAAAATATGGCAACTATTACAGATATATACACACTATGTACACTTCTATCTGATAAATAGATAGGTAAGTTATTGCATGATAAAAATTGCACCAGGTTATTTGAACAAACATACACAGTATGAAGAACAGTGCGATTAAGATGGATACAGTAGTTATTTGTGAATGTGAGTTTTGTGTAAAATTATGTCATTTTGACTTTTTTCTTCTTTTTTCTTCTGTTTTTTAGTGTTGTTCCAATGCACATAAACGCAATAAATATGTGTTTACCAAAAACATTTGTAATTGCAACAATTTCTGGAAGAAATGGTGTATTTTCTGGAAAAATTCCAGGGGTGCCAATACTTTCGTCCATGACTGTCGAGCATTTTTCGAATCAGACAATGTAAAATAGAATAAAAGGTATTCATTTATTAATGTGTCTACTTCTCAGCAGTGTATTATACCCAACAACTAAATACATCAATATTAAAAACAACATTTTCATGAGTGAGCTTTGACATTATTGAGCACCTAACAGAAGCACACCATTTTTGTGTGTGTGTGTTTGTGTGTGCATGCGGGCACTAGCTGCTCCAGCAGTATGTTGTGTGTTGGACAAAACAGTAAATATGGGCATGCATTGAGGGGATAGAGTTACAGTTAGTGGACCAAACACAGCACTGTATGACTGAGTCTGTATGATACAGCTAAGTGTATATCTACAGCCTGCAGTGGGCTGAGGGGTAATCTGATAACGTTATCACTAGCGTTTCCAGCTGATGCTTGCATGATAAGCTGAGAGTGAGAGTGAGGAGGAAAATAGAGGAACTGTTTGATGCACAGGAGCCAGTGTGTGAAAATGTCATCACTTTATTTTCTGTGTGAAACTCTGCACCTCACTCAGGTAGCAATGTCTAAATTGACCATACATACGCTTTAATGCTGCCTTCTTTTCACTGAGACTGCACAGGAGTTTATACACAGATTCATTATTATTATTGGTGATCCAGGAACCACCTGGGCTCTGAACTGTTAGCAGTGATCCAAACGTATCATAGGACAAGTGTGATCCGTTGCACCACTAAGAGGAAGTGTTTTTAACATGTCAGCAAGGCAGCTGCAGTGGCCTCAACCAAAGCTATCTAAATCCCATTACAGACCAGTATCTTTATGCTTTAATGTGACTCATTAAACAAGCTGGTTTCATGCCTATTTAAGCACCGTGGTCACTTTTACATAAAGGGTTCAACATCAACCTTGTTAGGTGAAAGTATTACTTACAGATCACCTTCACGGTAGAGGAAGTCTATGTTGGAAGTAATTTTGCTCACAGAAAATGCCACAGCAGCAACAAAGCACACAGAGAGTGGAAAAAACCGTACATCGTGTCCTGTGACGTCATTCTAGCTTTTCAGGAATTAGAATTCAATCTGCTTGTTAATCTGGACACCGTAAGAACATCTAAGATATTTATGAGGGATACATTCGGCTGAAAGTCGCCGGCTAACAGGGTCGCTAATTAATCCGAAACACTGGTCAATCTCTGCCATGGCTTTTGAAATTGCTCCAAGTCAGTGGTTCCCAAACTTTTTCCGAGGGGCCCCCCTTTGTGGGTGAAAATATTTCCATTTTATTTATTTTTGGATGAATTGATTAATACATTACTTTCCTTTTTCATATAATTGATCTTTGAGGTAATGATATTTTGCAGTATTACAAAATGATAACATGTTATTTCACTATGACTCCATCAAACAAGTCTGCAATGCAACATTCAACTCATGTCTGAGCCTGAGACCACAGACAGATGTTTTTATAATCCTCTTGCTGGTCAGAACTCAGGACTTTGTAGGTTCTTACTAAATCTTTATTATCTGACTTTCCTTTCCTCTCCTCCTCCCCTGTTCATATAAGTTAGACATCGACAGGTGCTTTATTTTACTCTTTGAGTTCTGTTAAGTTATTGCAGCTGACAACCTGCTGCTTCCTGTTATAGCCCTTTCAAAGTAAAGTTATTTGGACTACGTAACATGGGACTTTAATCGTGAAAAGTTTTTCCAGAAATTTGAGTTTTTTCATTGAAGTAGCATAACTACAATTAGCAGCGGCCGTCTTGAGTTATATTTACAACTGTTCATTTGGCCTCTAGTTACAGCCACAGTCATCGATCCTACACATATTTGACTTAAAAAAAACCAAGTGTTAACACACTTTGAAGCAGGTAGAGCCGTGGTAACAGATGAAGATCCCTGCAGCGCGAGCAGCAGCTGCTTGATGAGCGTGGCTCTGCTCTGAAGTGTCTCAGGGTAACACAGAGAGGAGGAGGTCAGATCTACGTTGTTGTCTGTCACATATCACTTGGACACCACTTTGTTTACCTGCTACTTCACTTCTATCACACGTACACATAGCTGACCGAGTTAGCAATGCAGAATTGGGTGTATTGTTTTTATTAATCCGTGCTGCGCCCCCCAACAGTTTGGGAAGCACTGCTCTAAGTCAAGAGATGGACTTGAAGGAACTTAGTGCAGTTACTTTTTTTCTCCACTATACATCATGGTGGAAACATACAAACAAGGTGAAAACATACATACATGGTGGAAACATACAAACAAGGTGAAAACATACATACATGGTGGAAACATAGATACATGGTGGAAACACACATACATGGTGGAAACACACATCATGGTGGAAACATACATAGGGGAGAACTGGGTTGGTTGTCACACGGGTTGGTTGGCACACTCGTTATATCTCGCCACCAGAGGGCGCTGTCTCTCAAATTGGGGTATGGACATTTCCAGAATTAGGATCAGAGCTCACCTACATAGTCTTCTCTGGAGTAAGACAGCTGAACTTGAGGTGAGAGGACTTTTTGTGTTTTTCATGTCAAATTGTAAATATTCAGCTCCTCAGTATTTTTCTTCTAGGCTTTTAAACGATGGGTTTATAACAAAACAAGTGTTACCCTTACAAAGTGTGAGGGGAAAGCTATAGTTCAGATTTTTATTAGCTAGCTAAGTAGTTGTTAGATGGCTGTTAGCCTTGATGCTAGCAAAAAATTCCAGTTGGGGGTTTGTCGTCACATTCTCTTTGGGGTTGGTTGTCACATGTAACAACCAACGCCTATGTTTGCAAAATCATGCATGGTGAAATGAGTTGGAGTGTGCAGACCCTACATTTGCCATCACTGTAACTCAGACAGTGACTGCATGTAGCCTAGTTGAGTCGGCCATTATTGTTCAGCCTATTTGTTTTGTTCTTGATGTTGTTATATAGGCTGGCCTAAAGATGTGTTTCCTGTTCATGTTCTTTGCTCATTTGATGTTAAAATGCATTACGTTATGTAGGCCTATCACTTGTCAGTGCAATTAGACTTTCAAATTTAGTTTCAATTTTAGTTCTTGCCTTTTTTAAAAAGATTTTTCCCATTGAAATACCATTGTGACAACCAACCCCATAGTGTGTGACAACCAACCCCATAGTGTGACAACCAACCCCATAGTGTGTGACAACCAACCCCATAGTGTGTGACAACCAACCCCATAGTGTGTGACAACCAACCCCATAGTGTGTGACAACTAGTGTGTGACAACCAACCCCATAGTGTGACAACCAACCCCATAGTGTTTGACAACCAACCCCATAGTGTGACAACCAACCCCATAGTGTGTGACAACCAACCCCATAGTGTGTGACAACCAACCCCATAGTGTGACAACCAACCCCATAGTGTGTGACAACCAACCCCATAGTGTGTGACAACCAACCCCATAGTGTGACAACCAACCCATAGTGTGTGACAACCAACCCCATAGTGTGTGACAACCAACCCCATAGTGTGTGACAACCAACCCCATAGTGTGTGACAACCAACCCCATAGTGTGACAACCAACCCCATAGTGTGTGACAACCAACCCCATAGTGTGACAACCAACCCCATAGTGTGTGACAACCAACCCCATAGTGTGACAACCAACCCCATAGTGTGTGACAACCAACCCCATAGTGTGTGACAACCAACCCCATAGTGTGACAACCAACCCCATAGTGTGTGACAACCAACCCCATAGTGTGTGACAACCAACCCCATAGTGTGACAACCAACCCCATAGTGTGTGACAACCAACCCCATAGTGTGTGACAACCATCCCCATAGTGTGTGACAACCAACCCCATAGTGTGTGACAACCAACCCCATAGTGTGACAACCAACCCCATAGTGTGACAACCAACCCCATAGTGTGTGACAACCAACCCCATAGTGTGTGACAACCATCCCCATAGTGTGACAACCAACCCCATAGTGTGTGACAACCAACCCCATAGTGTGTGACAACCAACCCCATAGTGTGTGACAACCAACCCCATAGTGTGTGACAACCAACCCCATAGTATGTGACAACCAACCCCATAGTGTGACAACCAACCCCATAGTGTGTGACAACCAACCCCATAGTGTGACAACCAACCCCATAGTATGTGACAACCAACCCCATAGTGTGTGACAACCAACCCCATAGTGTGTGACAACCAACCCCATAGTGTGTGACAACCATCCCCATAATGTGTGACAACCAACCCCATAGTGTGTGACAACCAACCCCATAGTGTGACAACCAACCCCATAGTGTGTGACAACCAACCCCATAGTGTGTGACAACCAACCCCATAGTGTGACAACCAACCCCATAGTGTGTGACAACCAACCCCATAGTGTGTGACAACCATCCCCATAGTGTGTGACAACCAACCCCATAGTGTGTGACAACCAACCCCATAGTGTGACAACCAACCCCATAGTGTGACAACCAACCCCATAGTGTGTGACAACCAACCCCATAGTGTGTGACAACCATCCCCATAGTGTGACAACCAACCCCATAGTGTGTGACAACCAACCCCATAGTGTGTGACAACCAACCCCATAGTGTGTGACAACCAACCCCATAGTGTGTGACAACCAACCCCATAGTATGTGACAACCAACCCCATAGTGTGACAACCAACCCCATAGTGTGTGACAACCAACCCCATAGTGTGACAACCAACCCCATAGTATGTGACAACCAACCCCATAGTGTGTGACAACCAACCCCATAGTGTGTGACAACCAACCCCATAGTGTGACAACCAACCCCATAGTGTGTGACAACCAACCTCATAGTGTGTGACAACCAACCCCATAGTGTGACAACCAACCCCATAGTGTGTGACAACCAACCCCATAGTGTGACAACCAACCCCATAGTGTGTGACAACCAACCCCATAGTGTGTGACAACCATCCCCATAATGTGTGACAACCAACCCCATAGTGTGTGACAACCAACCCCATAGTGTGTGACAACCAACCCCATAGTGACAACCATCCCCATAGTGTGTGACATCCAACCCCATAGTGTGTGACAACCAACCCCATAGTGTGTGACATCCAACCCCATAGTGTGTGACAACCAACCCCATAGTGTGACAACCAACCCCATAGTGTGTGACAACCATCCCCATAGTGTGACAACCAACCCCATAGTGTGTGACAACCAACCCCATAGTGTTTGACCCCATCCCCATGATGGGATTGGTTGTGTGTCAGAGTGTCTTTGATAGTTAATTGCCTCTTTGTTACATTGAGTTGGACATTTCAAGCCAACACCTTAAGCTTCAATTTAATGTAGGAATGACTATTGAAAGATGTTTTGATGATGAGAAATAATCAAAACAGTAAAAAGTGTGACAACCAACCCTGTTCTCCTCTACATGGAAACACTGACAGGGACCATTTAGTTCCTGGAAGAGTAGTTTCAGGAACTAAAGGTTCCTTTAACTTCTGGTCGAAAAGCACCTTTAGATATACAATTTTCTGATGACGTTAGAAATTGAATGAAAATCAGCAATCTATTTACTAATTTTAGTCATTTCATTCATTTTATTTTGAATATTGTTAGTCATTGACTTTGATGTTTTTCAACGTTGTGTGTGTTAAACAGCTGGGTTACTGTTCCAGGGTTCTTCAGTTTGTACAAGTCAAAGAATCAACGCTGTCTCAGTCTGACACTATTTCTGCTGCTGACCCCAAACAAGAACAAAAGGAAGTTCATGAACATTTTGGCTAAATTTAGGGAAGTCTTTGCTGTGAGGTACCTGTTATTAATAAACCGGTCAGTATGAAATGGAAAACCTTTGTCTGAGATGTATGAGAACTTCTCTTTTCTTCCCACCACCCTGAATGCTGCATGCTGTTTTTATAGACAACCATTTTTCTATTGTTTGGTCTCAACTATTCTCCCGACAGTCTGTCTCTGTATTCACATAAAAAGAGTAGTAATGTTATATATATATATATATATATATATATATATATATATATATATTCTTTGTTCTCTACCAAGCTGTACAAAATAGACCTTTACAGCACACACAAAAATAAATAAATATATAAATAAACACAATGACACACTAACTACACATTTCAGAGCTGGGATCAAATAAAGTGCCACACAGTAATTCCCCCAATCACCCAGATAGTGAGACGAACATACGTACACACACACACAGATATAAACCGCACTGAATGGTATCCAGCAGAGCACACTTCTGAGCACCAGAGACTGCATAGGAAATGACTCTGTGAAATATTCATTGGGTTTGAAGCTGAGCTCTCAAAGTATTACTGAGCTGAGATTAATAAATGGTTCATAATCCCAGATGATGTTTTACTTGAGGCAGACTGAAGCTGGCAGAGTGTGTGTTCAATAAGAGGAAAGAAGCGTTTTTAAGGTCTGCTGAGCACAGGTCAGAAATACAGTTTCCAAAATCAGAGGATGGAGTATATCCACATGTTTAAGAGAGAGGACTTTAATGGAGCAACTGTGAGGAAATTTAGATGCATATTCTACATTTTCACCCAGACTTAGAACACATTTATCTTTCCATCTTGAGTAAAGCCGGGCGATATTGAAAAACATGTTATCCTGAGAACATTTTTCATATCAGTGGATATCGATAATTGTCACAATAAATATCAAATCATTGTTTTATTTAAATTTAAAGGCAGATTTTTGGTCCTGGGTGAAAGTTGAAGACAGTTTGTTAGCTTGTGTCTGGATTTAGTTTTCTGATGAACCTCTTGAATCCCTCATTTTTTACGGTGCTAACAGGAAGCAGGTCTTTTGTGTAAGATAAGACTTTTGTGAAATTTTAGTTAGTAGATTCAAATTTTACTTGAGGGGATTTGATTTAACAACAAAGATATATTCAATCCAGTACTGTGTATCAGTATGGAGTAGGGATGTATGATTCATCTCCTACATGGATGTATCGATTTATATTCCTATGATCTGATTACATCGATCTGTGCTCGACAAGTTGGCCTTCCAGACGACATATATGGATCTAACATCGTTTTAAAAGGTAATAGATCGATTATATCGATATTAGGAAATAACACATTGGATTTAAACATGGCAGACTTTATAGGGATGTGGGTTTTTTTACACTTTTAATGATAAAGACGTTAAATGTTACTCAATTCAGACTGCCTGTCTGTGACGTCATCACCACACGCCAGCAGACAACAAAACATAGCATGGCGGATGGCAGAGGAGAAGCCGGCGAGCCAGAAATGATCAAGCCACCATTGCGGAGATGTTCTAAATAAGTCGACAGGATTGGCTCTTCAAAGCTGTCTTCTTCTTCAGTCTAACGTTGGGTGGCAACTAGCGTTTAAGGCACAGTAGGGCCCCCCTCCCTTTCCAGTGGTTGGGGAGTGTAATTACAGATTTAAATATATCACATTTTTATCGATCATTTGTTGTATTTATACTGAGAAAAATTGTATCACAATAATTATCATTATAGGAATATCGCCCAGCCCTAATCTTGTGACAGTATAGTGTCACCCAAACTATTACTTCCATCCTGAACAATAAGGTTTGCACAGCTTATTTAAACACTTTTAGCACATTTAGCATTTTGTTTTTGTTTGATGATGAATAAATATCAGTTTTATCTCTTCTATTTTAATTAGAGATGACTTGCATCGGACATATGTAGCTTAGCTTAGCTTAAAGACTGCGTGCATAGGGAAGGTGGTCATTGAGATTTAACAAAAGGCATGTCAAAGTTCTGTGTTTGAAGCTAACAAACTAATGCATTATGTTCAGTAAAGCTCAGGAAGGTAATACAAATGTATATGCTTTGGGGGTTAAAACTGTAAGCTCTGTTGAAGGTCAGAACAGGAATGTAATTGAATTATACTAATGGACTAATGTGTATACTAATGTAAATGGAATTATACTTATGTTGTATTAGACAGACCTTCTACATTCATGTAGTCGTCATTGAAAATGCAAAAACCAGCATAGTGTACCTGACTTTACATGTCCTGCCGAGTGAATATTACACATATGGACTTTGCAATTCTGATGTATACAGCAGCCCTATAGACGTCTAATGAAATCTCTTTCAGTGGTTTGACCCTCAACATAACCCCACTCACACCTCAAAATGATATGATACAGGTATCTGTAATCAGGTATAACATATTATGAGGAGCTGCATTGGAGTGTATACACCGCCCTTTTTTCTCCATTACCCTAATGTCCCCCTTGCATGTTATTTTTCAAATGCACACGCAGCTTTATGCTGAAGAGAATGAACGTAAGCAGGAAATGTGGATTCCCATCAGCATTTCTTTGTAGCTTGAAGTGTCATTCCTGATGTATTTTTCTGTCTTGGGGATAAACAGCCAAACCGAAACATGGCCTGTTTGAAAGGTTATCGGGTAATACAGAGAGAGAGTTGTTTGTATGAAATTGATGCTTGTATAAGGACATTAACTACACATATTTTTGATCAAGTACATACACACATAGAGAATGCATTCTGTTTATCAAAGACAGTTTATCTAAGCATGCACACATGATTATTTCAGGGATTGATCTATTGTACATTTCTGTAATATCACTTAAAAATGCAACATATCCTACGTGATTATTTGTTGTAGGGTTTTTATTAGGGGTGTAACAATTCTTTTTAACAATGATTCTATTCATATCATGATTCGTTGTTGCTGATACGATTAAAGGACGATATTGGTTCATTTAGAACGATATGATCTGAAAAGATTCAGGGACTTGAAATCGATTCAGTAACTTTTAGCCAAAAATTCAACCAGTGTGACTGTGAAATAAATCCCTTGATGCTGGACAGTCCTAGATTCGTGATGTTTATTACAAGGGAATCAGGTATAAATGAATTAATAATGAATTGCTGGAGAGGCCGGAGGCTTCTGCAGAGCTGATGTTACCTTGATGAACGCTGCAAGAGGTGACTGGACGGCCGGCTTTGTGTGAAATCCAATGGCACCTTAGTAGGTGGTTGGATAGATTTATCATGTTGCAGTGGTAACTTTACTTGACCTTTACAATGGTAATGACGTCACAGACAGGCAGCCTGAATTGAGTAACGTTTAAAGGTGACATATCATGCAAAATTGACTTTTTAATGGTTCTCTACCTGAAATATGAGTCCCTGGCATGTCTACAAACCCCCCGAGAATGAAAAAAATCCATTCTGCCCCTGTTTTGATTTCTACACCTTTCTGTAAATGTGTGTGAAACGAGCCGTTTCAGACTTCCTTGTTTTTGTTACGTAACAACAATATCCGGTCTGTCACGGAGTCAGAGCTCGGAGCTTGTTCAGCCCATAGACTGTATAAAATAATACTGAATCCCCCCTCCGTTTTTCATTACCTGCACACATGTGTGCTAACAAGGAGCTTAGGAGGGAGGCATGCTAGTTGTAGGCTGTCTTAATGAACACAAAGGTCGGTTTTACTCCCCACGTCTGCAGATTTGAAGATTTAGTGGATGATTTTTATTTATCATGGATAAGTGCTAGCGCTAGTTAGCATAGCCACATAGCTACATGTTCATAGCTGTAGCTGTAGCTGTATACCAAGACACACGTCTACATACTGACAAAGAAAACAACAAGAAACACAGAATCTGTGACCAATCCTTCAGAAAGGTCCTGCTGCCTTTCTGGTAGAGGTCAGTTTTACTCCCCACGTCTGCAGATTTGAAGATCTAGTGGATGATTTTTATTTATCATGGATAAGTGCTAGCGCTAGTTAGCATAGCCACATAGCTACATGTTCGTAGCTGTGTACCAAGACACACGTCTACATACTGATAAATAAAACAACAAGAAACACAGAATCTATGACCAATGGTTCAGAAAGGTCCTGCTACAGGCGCCTCTCCATCAGGATCAGATTCTGGATCAGATTCAGAGGGGTGAAGTAACGCAATCTCTGAGCAGCCGTGTATATTCAGCCAACATGTAAACATTAGATCAACGTGCTGGAGAGCCGAGGGCACATCCACTTCCGGAGGGGGCGTGGTCAGAGAGAAAACAGAGTGTTCTGAGAAGGACTGAAGAAGAGGGTTTTTCAGGCAGACCAAAATCTGATTTCAAAGTGTTTTTTTGAGCATAAACTTTAAAGACATGTTTTGGGGACCTCTTAGACCAATATATATTGATAAAAAAAGCGTGATATGTCACCTTTAATGTCTTTATCATTAAAAGTGAAAAAAAAACACTTCCATATAAAGTCTGCCGTGCTTAAATCTAATGTGTTATTTCCTAGTATGGATACAATCGATTTATTACCTTTTAAAACGATGTTAGATCCATATATGTTGTCTGGAAGGCCAACTTGCCGAGCACAGATCGATGAAACCGGATCTTAGGAATATAAATCGATACATCGATGTACTAGATGAATTGTTACACCTCTAGTTTTTATGTTCAGGTGCAGTAAGCTTGATATTAATGATGTTGAAACAATGAATTAAGACTTGTCTGTAATCACAAACTGTGAAACAGCTCAAGTGTTTCTAATGAACATGTACAAATACACAATCACACAAACATTGAGTATCCATTAAAGATATCTTATAATAAATGAATAAACAAAGAAATGGGTGTGGTAGATTTACAGCAGATTAGCATGTGTATTTAACATTTTAATATTTGTGAATTTTAAATGGTCACGTTGGCAAAATGGAAGGATGTCTCTGGTATCTTTTTATATTGGGTTTGGACAACAGATATGTTGAAAAGAAGGGCTTATAAAATTAAAATTAAATGCACAAAATACTCAATACCATGTTCATGTTTGCAGTTGTATTACATTTTTCTTAAATATATTGATTTTGACAATCTCTGCACATCAGGTACAAGGCCAAAAGCTAATACTGCATGGCAGTGATGTTCAGAGCCTAAGGTGGCACTACATTAAAAAACAGACATGACTCTGAAGTGGAAGTCACTGCATGGGCTCAGAATCCCTTCCAAAATCCACTGACTGTGAACACAGTTTGTCTCTGCATCCACAAATGCAGGTTAAAACTGAACCATGCAAAGAGGAAACCGTATGTAGACATGATCCAGAAACTCCAGCACCTTCTCTGGTCCTGAGCCGATTTAAGATGGACTGAGACGAAGCAGGAAACAGTCCTGTGGTCTGATGATTTAAATTTTGACATTCTGTTTGGAAACCATGGATGACAAACCCTCTACTCTAAAGAGGAGAGGGACCTCCCAGCTCATTATCAGCGCACAGTAGCCAGCATCTTTGATAGCATGGGGATGCTAAAGTGTCCTTATTGAGATAATTGTACAGAGCCTCCAGTCTGTGCTCAGTAAGGCCACAGTTTTCAATATCTATGGTCATGAGTACTCTGTGGATTGGTGGTGCATTATACAAGCTGCTGCTGCTGCTAACAGATGTAGATCTGAGTAACCAGTTAATTTGTTTTCGTCATCCTGTCTAAGCACTGCCTTTGCCAGTCTGTATGCACAGTAATGCTATATTTGCTAGACATGATAGCTCTTGACTCAAATGAATCAATTAAGGACTTACAAAATGTTCATTTAGCGAGAGTGAGAGAGATGATATGTCGGGCTGCTGCTCAGTCTTCTTAAATGTGCTCACACAAACACATAAAAGACACATGTAGAAGTCATTTGGCTGAGCTAATGCATGTGCAGCATCATTTACAGATTGATCGTTGTCATTACTAATTGTGAGAACTTGTAATAGCATATACAATGGAAGTGGAATATAATGTTAAGGCATTCATCATTAACGATCATTATGGTTTAATATTTGATGAGGTAATTAACTGTGAGGCTAACAGCTCTGCTCGCTTCAAAACACATTTTTTAAGTTGAAATGCAGTTTTTGTTCTGTATGGAAAGTAGTTTCAGCAAGCATCATGCCATGTGTCTTTATGTCTGCTTGTATGGGTTTGTTGGTTGTTGCTGGAGTAAGGAGGGGTGGGGATTGGGAGGGGGGCTCTACAGTGAGGAAGCTTGGGGGTGTTATATTTGTAGGTTTCTCTAGTTTTAACCAAATGTGATCCTAACCAATGTATTATATAGAGATGTAAGGATATATCACAAGACGGTGAAAAATCGATACAAATAAGGGTGGGTTAAAATCGATCCAACAAAATTTGCTTTGCGATATCATTTTTAAACAGTAGAAGGTGCTATCTGCATTTCACCCCGCTTGTTCAACATCATGGAGTCTCTTGCGCTGCTCTCTCGGCTGCAGCAGGTGAAGACTGAGCAGTTCAGGATGCACCTTTGTGTTTCAAGTCTGAGGTATGGCCGAAGACTGTATATAAAATAGATATTATCTTGCTCGGCTCGAAGTGGGGCCGCCACAAAAACTGCTCCCCCTGGTGGCTGACTGCAGTGTTGGTCCAAAACTCCCGTCTCCCCCATTCATTTGAATGGGGCTGCGTTCAAACTTTAAAAAATAAATACACGTGGTAAGAATGTTTCTCACATCAGTATGCTGTGGTGATATGTAGTTATTATTTGACTGTTTTGTGTTCAAGGCCTCTTTTTTCTGAAAAGTTACTTTTTCGTTAGTTATTAGAGTTTAAAAAACAGGGTTTTACATCTGGTTTTGCTTTGATTGACAGCTGCTGTAGAGAGAAACTCTGTAGGACCTCTGGACGGTACGCTGTAGGGTGGAGCTGCACAAGATAAGCAAGATAAAAAACAAGATAAAGTAATTAAAACCAAAAAACAACAACAACAAGAACTTATATGAAAAGGCTAAAACCATGTAGACACAGTGATGTCAATAACTCCTGTGCTCTTTTTTACTCAGCGTTCATTCCTCTGTAGTCTTCAGTAAAACCTCTGCCATATCAGCACCGCTTGTAGTAGGTAGTAATGCATTTTCCAATCATCAATAATAGCATTCAGATTCCACCCATTCCAAAGGAGTGAGTGCTTTGTTGTCTGCGTTTCGACCGCGGGCTGAAGTCCCGGGTAGATTGTGCAAATCAGGCCAGTGACGTATGGAGGGAAAAAAAAGTAAATGTACTACACCACCAGACCAGTAGAGGGCAGTAAAACAAAGACGAATGCCATTCCACAGTCAGGTATCAAGAGGAGATAAGCGCGAGTAGCAAAGACGTTTCAACACGACTTTAAAATCCTTTTGAACTCAAAAAGCCGTGGCAGAGATCGGCCGGTGTTTTGGTTTAAACAGTGACTCTGTTAACTGCAGACTCTCAGCCGGATGCATCCCTCATAAACGTCTTTAGACGATCATTAAATATCTGATGAGGATATTTTGAAATCTTAATAAAAACTAAACTAGTTTCATTCCCAGGAACTCCCTCTGTGTTTCAACAGCTGTGTAAACTCCACAAACACTGACACGTTCAGCTGAAGGTCTCCAGTTTACAGGGTCACTTTCAAAATTGTAACACCGGGAGAGAAACATTCACGGTGGGCTGAGAGAAGACTACTGTTACAAGCTGCTAAATCAAGAGAATCACAGCTTCTTCTTTTGAAAAGTACACACACATACAAAAATATAGAACAAATAAAAACGAATGAAAGAAAGAGAAATCAAGTGAATCACAGATGTGTGTGATGTTATTGTGGACGGCGGGTGGAATAAAAACACTGCAGTTAATCTACCAATCAGACACGTTCAGTATTGCAGGCCCTGCCCCCCGAAAGTCCCGGGACCTTTGAAAAGTACTACCCCCCTAGCAGGGGCTTTTTAGGGAGGAGATTATCTACCCCTGAACTAAATTTAGACTCTGGTTCCACCGGTCGAAACGTACATAGTTCAGGGGTAAAGTCCCTGCGGTCGAATAACAGGTAAACTGGTCATTGATTTTGAACTACAATATTGATATTTAGCCTTGGAGTATCGATAACTGTGTCACACAGGTCAGGATGACTATGTATTGCTGTAAAGGTATTCTGTCCCACCCATACTCAATGTTGTGTCCAAAACATCCTACACGTCTGACCTGCAGTGACCCAATAACTCATCGGAACAAAATAACATCTGGAAGAAGTCACAGAAGGAGCAGGGTGATGATCGAGGAGCTTAATGCTAACCATTCAGAATTAAATAATTGTGACCCTGTTAGAGGGGTTATTACACATCCCATAATACCCCTCTGCTGTTTGAATGTGTACAAGCTTTGCTGCATACAAACTGACAAATTGTACCGAACACTGTCTTTGTGTACTTTCTCTCTCACACACACACACACACACACACACACACACACACACACACACACACACACACACACACACACACACACACACACACATTCGTGCTAAGGCATTGATTAGTAAAGATGATGCAGTTGTAATGTGATTATCTATAGCTGCTTATTCTGGCGTGACAAGATAATGAAGACAATAGACACCATACAGACAGGCAGACAGACTGGCAGACAGGCAGACAGGCAGTATTGGACTTGGTTCTTGTGCTGTGTAAGCTACATATTTTTGCATTAAGCTAGCTGATGATATGGTTCTTGCATTATTTATGTCTATTTGTGTGTGTGTGTGTTTGTGTGTTTGTGTGTGTGCGCATAGCTGGTTAACATGTCGACATTGATTGAACCGTGAGCAGATCTAAATAATGAGACTTAATGGGATTAAATAAACTGTCAGACATGCATCAGTCTGTGTGGGTGTCCTCTGACAAAGTCCACGTTGATGCATGACATTTTATTCCAGGGCAATTTAACCAAAACATTGTTTACCTTTAACCAATAGGTTTAGCTTTATATTTCTAATAGCATTACAGTAAAAATTAAAAAATTTAATTAATTTTTTGTAGCTTTGCCAATCATGTCATTTAGTCTTGCTGGCATTTTGTTTATGCTACACTGTAGAAGTGAAGCAACTTTGACTTGAAGTTTCTTATAAAACCCATTTTAGTCACACGCACAATCAGAGTCCTTGTTATTTTCTATTTAGTTTTAGGGGATGTTTAATTTAAGCTGGATCCTGCAGAGGAATTAGGATTGATCATTTTATTGCTACTAATACTAAGGATGGGCAATGATTTTTGAATATTCCAATATTCTTTCACTTTGTAAAAATTGAAGAGTTACTTTGAATATTTTCTCATTTTAAAAGTACAATTTTTCCTTGTTTTTACCGGTGCCTGGTTGTAATACAGTATTCCCACCAGACAGTGGTGATAGAGCGTCTTAAAGCTGTTTGCTAACCGCATTAAATATATATATAAATGCGATTTTTCTCCGTTTCTGAATCTCACACGTATTTCTAGTGTGTCCACTGGGTCAACTGGTCGAAACGCACGTATTTCCGGAGTATAGTCCCTCTGTGTGTGCACCAGTGATTTGATTCAAATTAATTGGCATGACTCAAGATACGTCAAAAGACCCATGAGACTCCATAACAGTATGGACACGCTCAAATATCACTGATTTAACGGTCTTGAAAACATGGAACCAGGTTGTTCATTAAACCCTGGTCTCGATCTCCATCCCTAACCCTGAAGCTTATATTAAATATCTCGGTTAAAACTTTCCTTCATAAACCAGATACTTTGCATTAGACATTGAAGTTTCTCAATCTGTCTGAAGTCTGCCCCCTGTGCCCCTCTTTATGCAGTCCTCCACACACCACTGAGAGTTTATCCCTCGCCACATTTCTGGGTCTGAATGGCTGCCATGTTATCTCAAGCTCCCGGGGTGGGTTGAGCTTGACCTCTGACCCTATCCATCTTATGAAAACCTTTTCAATTCAAGAAGTGCATTTTTTGTTGATATTTTCCTTGGGCTTTACCTTCACTTTGCTATGATTATAGATTTGAGGCTGGATTATCTTAACCAATGAAATAACATGTCAATCACTTTGAGGTTGAAGTCTGGTAATGGCACTTCTGTACACCACATCTGTCCACCGGCCTGATTATAAAACCAGTCAAATACATCTGCTGGTCTTTAAAGTGAATCACCCATGGTCAAACATGTAGTCCACTTTTATAAACACTTATTCCAGCCTCATATTGAAAGAAACACTCTGAAACACTGAGCCATCACACATCTTCTGTTGTTGTTTTTGTGTCTTGAACACGTCTGGTCTTCTCGCTGTGTCTCCAGCTTTTCTTAATTATATTTATCAACAGATCTTTCAGGGCAGCAGATCTCTAAGGTTAGCTTGCAAAGGCTAAGTGCATGATCAAAAAAAAAAAGGGCACACATACACACATTTCTCACACATGCCCACACACACACACACTGACAGCATGTTGTGTAATACTAACAGTATATAGCCACCTTTGCCCCCTAAGCCTACAATAAGAAGTGAGAATAATATTGACCTTCCTCTAAAGAAAGCAGAGTCCCTTATTGCTCTCACACGATGCTCTGGTTCCCTCACATAGTCTCTCGATGTGTCCGTGTGGGCATGTCCACCGTGGATTTGTGTGTCTGGACGTGTAAAAAGAAAAGAGGTGGGATACATGTTTGCCGGTGTTTTTCTTGGTGTGTGTTTTATTGGGTATGATGAAACACACTACATATAATACTGGAGAATGTGAAGCGACAGATATGAGGTCAACCTTCTGATGTCAAGAGATCATTGAGTTGTAATAAAGTATGGCAGATGGCTTTGGACAACCTTTCTGTTTTGCAGCACTTTTTCTTTTGTTAATTCCCATCAGCCCTCATTACACTTACAGTATAGTTATAATAATAACACTAATAATAACTTTCATGTATACAGTTAATTTTGGTGGCTATTTTAGTTTTAGTCTTAGTCTTTAGATGAAAATGGCTGAAAAGACTAAAATGCCTGTTAGTTTTAGTCACATTTTAGTCTTTTCAGCCCTTTATAGTTTTAGTCTAGTTTTAGTCAACAAAAACTCAAAACATTTTAGTCTTTGATTTTTGCTCAAACATCTTCACTCTTTAAATAATTCATGTAGTCGATCAGATATCGGTATCAGGGTTGTTCCAAGTGTTCAAATAGTCAACATTTCACTCCTTTAACACTTTTGTGTAATATCTTAAAGCTCCTGTGAGGAACTTTCTGTTTGTGTTGACATTGGTGCCCCCCTGTGGACTAAGTGATCGTGCTTATTTTATCCTGTACATGTGTAAATTATATTATCTCCTTCTGCTTTCAACTAACAGTCAACTATTTCACTCATTAAGAATAATTTACTTCAGAAAAAGGGTTTTTCTTGACGTGCTGTCTATCACCCCGTCTGACACCTACCCTCTCACAGCGATTTCAGGCTTTAAAATAACAAAACAGAAATGATCAATACCTTTTCTAACAATCTTGTTTGCTTTTCTAGGTCATAAAGAGGCATCACTGTTAATTTCAGTCTGTTTCATGACCACTCAAAAACTCCTCACAGGAGCTTTAAGTTAAAAAATTCAGCCTGTCCCTGATAAAAAGTAAAAAGAAAACATTCTTCATGTGACCACTGTGACTGTATTTTGATTCTCTTGATTCACAGAAAAATGCCATGAACACAATATAAGAGCTGTATTGCACTTTTACGACGGTCCCTGAATGCACCTGCAGTGAAAGGTGCACATGACAGTCAGTTCACTCTGAAATGCATCTGCATCTTTCAACAAGGAGTTGATCAAAACTTACTAAATGTGTCAGATGTATCACCAAACTGGATTAAATCAAGCTGTAGACGCAGAGCTTTTTACAGTGAGAGCAGCAAAAACGTCAAATGTCAAATATTAAACAGACGTCCCCCGGTTGTGTCTTTGTCACTAACACACACCGGGGGTAAAAATCCTCAATGAAGATGAGACAGATGCATGGAGGCGCTAACACTGAGCCCCTCAGATAATAACTCAGCCTGTCACAGGAAGTCATCGCTTCTATCTTTAAAGAGGCACAGCGGGGGAAACATGGATTCTTAATGTCCGACGGTCCGCCACTAAAGTTTTCGTCTCGTCATCGTCCCGTCATAGTCTTGTTTTCGTCAGGAAAAAATAAGTTGTTGATATTCAACCTGTTTTACATTTTTTATGCCTCAATATGATCCAGTGCTATTCAATACTATCAGTTATATACATTGTGTCATAAAGGAAAATTTGATTCAGGGGAAAAAACGCATTTGTCAGTGTTTTTAACACAGAAAACTTTACGTTTTTTTTAATGCTTAATCGATAATTGATCATTAACATTTCCAAAAATCGATCCAGGAAAATACTTGAAATTCACATCCCTCGTTAGAATGAAAACCTCTGTGCCATGAAATAATTCACCCCCAAAGATCTTAAGTTTTCAAGATATACAGTATATATATTATCAGTATATTTGTGTCTTGGGTCATTCATTGGACGGTCTCATTTCTGGAAAAAAGTGTAGATCTTTGGCGACCAAGTGAAGAGGCTAAGCCCTGTTGGGCCAGTCACTCAAATAAACCTGTCCGTCCCTGTAACTGTCAGCTTGTGTATTTATTGATGTCATAATCTTCAGTAGTTTACTGTGTTCTTCTATTCATGAATATATCCACTTGCTCTTCTTAGTCCTTCAAAAGGGTACGAGAGCCATAACGTCTCCTGCCTGTCAGCCATGCATGTGACCATGATGTCTTTCCTTTGTCATTTTCTTTATGTAGCCTGACATTTTTCATTATATACAAATCATGTGTTAGTTTTCATTGACGGGTGGAGAAGGTGCCCCTGGTAGTCCTTGAGAAGGGTAGAGGGACCATAAACCTCATCTTTCTGCAGGAGCGCAGATATCAGCTATCAACCAAATGATGAATTATATTTGATGAGGCTACGGCCTCATTGGTAAATTGCAGGACTTGGACACATGTATCAGTCTTCACTGACAGTCAACATACATTAAAAAGACCTCTTCACTATATGTGCATACTATATGTACATGTGTCCCTGAATGGCTAGCTCTTGGTGATAAATGACTTACAGGGTGATATCTCTAGCATTGATTTATAGTGTCAGGATGTACAGTGGATATTGTCTTGTGTTTGTGATAGGGTTAAAGGGTATACTGTATGAGATTGGGGTTGACCGGGGATCCATTATGGGACATAGAATAATGACCATGTTTTTTTTTGCTGGTGTGTGCGTGTGTTTGAGAGAGGCTGCAGGCCTCAGTCTGTACAAATAAGTGCCTTCTTTGATAATAAATCTAAAAACTGATGTTTTCCTGACTAATTTGAATATACATTTCAACGAAAATGCAAATTCTGCCTCGCCGAATAGTCTAGAGTTAAGAAAGCACTATGCCTGAACACGAGATAACAGAGTCTGTGGGTTGACCATGTTAAATTGGTTTGCGTAGTGTGGCTACCAACAGCAGAGCTAGCACCACCAGCCTTTGGTCCTGACTTTAAAGTTATATTTTTGGGGGCTTTTTTCACCTTTATTGGTAGAGGAGAGGACAGTGGATAGTGGTGGAAACTGGCAGAGAGTGGGGGAATGACATGAAGGAAAGGAGCAGCAGGCTGGAATCAAACCCGGGCCGCCCTCTACATGGGCGCGCAACTTAACCATCAGGCCAATAATTATCACGATATCATTTTTCTCGGTATAAATATAAAACATTTTTTGATAAAATTCGATATAAGTAAACATGTAATTACATCCCCCGGCCACTTAAAATGGAGGTGCTAATAAAAGTAAGAATGTATGAATTTATGTGCTTTGGCAATAACATGTCTTTGTTCATGCCAATAAAGCAAATTTGAGTTGAATAAAGCAAATTTGAGTTGATAAGAGATAAGATAAGATACTCCTTTATTCGTCCCACAACGGGGAAATTCATGGATTTACAGCAGCAAACAAGAAGGTGTACAGTACAAGAATTTAACAAGAATATATATAGAAAAGAAATGTTCATCAGAGACAACAGCTTGGCCATAATTCTCCTGTCAGCCACCACCTCCACAGGGTCCAGGACTGAGCTGGCCTTCTTCACCAGTGTGTTCAGTCTTGCTCTCCTGTATCCTGTCCACCCACAGCAGGTGAAATCATTCCAATGTGGCGTGCGTGTCCGGTGTTAGCTCTGTTAGCATGATGTTACTCTGGTGCTGGGTTAGCTCGTCCACCTTATCGTAGGTGGATCTTACAGTCCCCATAAAGGTGGGTGGAAGGACAGGTCCATGTCGTCTTTTCTTAGCTTGCACCTCAGTACCGGCACGTCTTGCCTCCTTCTCTTCAGCTCGGAGAGAACATCGGGCCTAGCATCGTTTAGCATCAACATGCTACGGGCTGCTAACAGCTGATCTCATATGTAAACAAAGAGCCTTAAACGCTAGTTGCCACCCAATATTTGACAGAAGAAGAAGAGGTGTCACAGGGTGAGAGGTAGGCGGGGCTTAAAGACTTTTGGAGCGGAATGTCAACACAGCTGAAACAAGCGATAGCAACACGGAAGAAAACTCAAACTCTAGCAGCTCAAAGCAGAGTCGCTAGTCTGACACTGTGCTGACTCTGAGTTAACTATTAACTTAATACACTTCATTAAATATACTTTCAGGATGTGGGTAAAGGAAGAGCACAGAGACAACTTTTGCTGTGAACACATTTAATGTCCACTGCAACCGTAACACAAAGGAGCACCGAACAAGCGTGATGCATTCACTGCACTGTGGGAAACAACATCACTCTGCCTGTAACCCTTAGTAATCTAAAAGGGGAGGGCACAACTCAAAACAATACTCTATAAACTGATACACAGCACACAATGTTATATATATTTGTTATAAATGTAAATTAAATTAAGGAAAACCTCAATCTGAGAAAAGTAAGAATCTACCAACTAAAACTTCACAAAAATCTCATCTTCCATTAAAGACCTGCTTCCTGTTAGCACCGTCAAAAATGATGGATTCAAGAAGTTCATCAGAAACTAAATCCAGATACAAACTAACAAACTGTCTTGAACTTTCACTCAGGACCAAAAATCTGACTTTATGTTCAAATGAAATTATGATTTGGTTTATTGTGATAATTATCGATATTGACTGATATGAAATATTTTATCATGATAACATAATTTTCTTTATCGCCCAGCACTAGTTCAACCTCTGACAAAAAATAAACCTAGTCAAAAATAACCTTCTGATGTCTTCACAACTCACTTATGAGTAACTGATCATTTAAGCTTGACAAAATAGTTATTTGATTTATATCGTGATACATATCAATAACGACTGATATGGAAAACATAATCGTCAGTGTTTCCCCTACCATTATACAGGGGGGGCGGGGCGCCCCCCCAACAGCGGCCCCTGCCCCCCTTGGAAGTTCAGTAAATTTTATTTTCTACATATCGCCAGATCACAGCAGAAGTATTCAGGGTTACCTCTCTTATAGATCAGGTCTTAAACTTGTTCTTTTATTAAACAGACTAAATATCCTGATGTTATTGATCTTATTTACATGACAGGATGTCATTATGCTCATCTGCTCTCTGTATTGCATGGCAGCGTTCCGCTCCATGCACACACAGACGCACAAACACGTGCGCTCACATACACACATCACAGCACAACGATACGATAAATGTTCATCAACAACTCGGTTTTTCAAGACGAAAACGAGACTATGACGAGCTTAAGTGCATCACTGATAATACAAACTCAGATGAAAACTTAAGAAGGACCGTCGGACGTTAAGAGTTCATATTTTCCCCGCTGTGCGTCTAATCTTAAGAAATTAAAGCTATGCGTTCCTGTGACTGGCTGAGTTATTATTGGGGGGGCGCAGTGTTAGCTTGGTCTCTACCTGCAGCAGGTGTGCTGTGTGAACAAGTCTCCTCTTCATTGAGGATTTTTATCCCCCGGTGTGCGTTAGTGACAAAAACACAACCGGGGGACGTCTTTTTAATATTTGACGTCTTTGCCGCTCTCACCGTAAAAAGCTCTGCATCTGGAGCTTGATTTAATCCAGTTTGGTGATACATCAGACACATTTAGTAAGTTTGATCAACTCCTTGTCATCAAAGAGTGCCGTGAGCTGACGGTTTGTCCAGAGGTCCAGAGCGCCTGTTACTGCAGGTGCATTCAGGGACCATCGTAATAGTGCAATGCAGACCTATATTTTGCGTTCATGGCATTTTTATTTGAATCAAGAGAATCAGATATAGTGTTCACATGAAGAATGTTTTCTTTTGACTTTCTTGCAGGCTAGATTATTTAACATAAGATATTACAAAAGCAAAAGTGTTCAAAGAGTGAAATGTTGACGATGTTAGTACTTGGTAGATAGATAGATAGATAGATAGATAGATAGATAGGTAGGTAGGTAGGTAGGTAGGTAGGTAGATAGATAGATAGATAGATAGATAGATAGATAGGTAGATAGGTAGGTAGGTAGGTAGGTAGGTAGATAGATAGATAGATAGATAGATAGATAGACAGACAGACAGACAGACAGACAGACAGACAGACAGACAGACAGACAGACAGACAGACAGACAGACAGACAGACAGACAGACAGACAGTTGTGGCAAAGCCCCCCCCCCCCAAGGCTGTAAACCTAGGGGAAACACTGATCGTGATAGGATTTTTTCCCATATCGCCAAGCCCTACATTCAATTGATTGATACTTGATTAATTGTGAACATCCCTAATTTTGACCAGTCAGAATCAAGCAAATACCAGATGATCAGTCAGAATGCTGGATAATAACTGTGCTTATTATCTGGGTAGTAGAGCTGTATAGTATTATGGCAGTTGACATTAACTGAAGCTACAGCATAGACCCAACATGTGACTTGCATTTGAGGCGGACAATGATAAAAAAGTAACAAGCATGACGACACATACTTTCCTTTTGCCAACAATTTTTACTCCCCAACCACAACAGATATGTTTTCCATACCAATCCATCCAGCTGTAACCCTAGTTTGAAAAAACATCCAAGATATTTGGAAAGTACACCACTAGAAAATAAAATCCTGATGCTCAGGCTGGTTCGGGGGGTCAACTCAGGCCAGACAAGCCTCCGGGTTTCACTACACCAGTGGAAACCCTGGTTATTGATATGTTTAATGAGCACATGTGTGATTCATGTGTATCATCTGGAAAACGCTGCTACACCCCCCACCTCCATCTGTGCCACTTTCCTTTACACACAGACACACTGCGTAACTCGTCAAGAACACAATGACTTCACACACAACCTTTAATACCACAAAGCCTCATCTGTAACAGACATGTCATGTTACACTTGATCACACTCACAGATGGGGTAATGCAATATAACTGGTGTGTCATATTTTGAATAGGTTGGTAATGTTCCATTAGTTTGATTGCTTACAACCTGTCACACATGATGGGTAGAAACAATAAAAGCAGAATGAAGCAAAACCAAATTAAATGGCTGTTTTTATGTCGTAATTTAATGGTTTAATTTTAATATTGTTCATTTACGACACAAGTGATGGCAGTAGATTGTTTCACTTAGACACAGATGCACGGAGACCAAAATGCGCGCCTGCAGAAAGATCCACACACAGATACACTTCAGCTTACACACACAAACACATCCACACACCCTCACACTCTTCAAAAGCAGTGGAGTGGAATAATGGACAAGGCGAGGGAATAGTCGGGAGATTTTATCATTCACACCCTCTTAACCACCAGCCATCTGCTAAATGCACACATTCTTGTCATTGTGTCTGTGGATGTGTGTGTATGCATTTGTATGGCAGTGCACAGACAAGTATATAACTGAATCAGTCAATTTCCTTGAAGGCTTGGATGAACACTTATCATGTTAAACTGGCTGATACTTTTTAATTAAAGAGATTTGTGAATGTCCCCTCTCAGTTAATAACTAATATAAGACAAACCATAAAAACAGGGGGAGCAGAGGCTCTGTTGCTAAGCCCCCAAATACTCATCAGTATATGAATGTGTGTTTAAAGTGATATCCATGCAGGGAAATGCTGTTATTAACATTTGAGGTAAAGAAAATCTAATGATCAATGCAATGGGGCTAAAAAGTAAACATAAAAACCTGCATCTGCACAATGACCAAGTGATTTTCCCTACATGTACTATTAGTTAAAGCTTTCTGTATCCTTTTGCTAACTATTGTAAGCTAGCTCAGTGTAAAAGATATAAAATTACAACCCTGTTTCCAAAAAGTTTGAACGCTGCTAAAATGTGAACAAACAGGATTTGAGCATTTGCATATTTTTGAACTCCACATTTGATTGAAACTACCACATAGACAACCTAATTTCAATTAAACATGGGGTTCCAAAATTTGCAAAAGCACAAAGACAACCTGGGGCTGCATGGTGGTGCAGTGGGTATGGCTGTTACCTCACAGCGAGAAGGTTACTGGTTCCAGTCCCCAGTTGGGCAGGTGCCTGTCTGTGTGGAGTATGCATGTTGACCCTGTGCATGCCTGTATTCTCTTCGAGTACTCCGGCTTCCTCCCACAGTCAAATTGGTCACTCTAAATTGCCCGTAGGTGTGAGTGTGTGAATGGTTGTCCGTCTTAGGCGACCTGTCCAGGGGGTACCCTGCCTTCCGCCTGAAGTCAGCTAGGATTTGCTCCAGCCCCCCATGACCCCGAACAGGATAAGCGGTCAAGATAAGGGATGGATGGGTGGATGGAAGTTAGATTTGGCAGTATGGCTCTGTACTGGGAGCTTCAAGCCCTGTCTTTCCATGTTAGCCTGTGATAGGTTGCCGACCCAAAGTCCACCCAAAGTCAGCTGGGATTGGCTCCAGCCCCCCATGACCCCGAACAGGATAAGCGGTCAAGATAAGGGATGGATGGGTGGATGGAAGTTAGGTTTGGCAGTATGGCTCTGTACTGGGAGCTTCAAGCCCTGTCTTTCCATGTTTGCCCTGTGATAGGTTGCCGACCTGTCACACCCACAGTCAGCTGGGATTGGCTCCGACCCCCGTTACCCTGAAAGGGATAAGCGGTCAAGATGATGGATGGATAACGACAAATACCCTGGCAGAATTTATGGTTTCTTGGGTAGTTTCTGTTTTCTTTATGATATAAAAATAATAAACACAGTTGTTTGATAATAATTTGTTCACCCAACCACTAACCATGAGTGGAAAAAAAGTTTTTCTCTTATTCATATTCTCTGAAAAATGGCCAAAAAAATCACAAATTCGACCAGGGTATGTAAACTTATGAGCACAACTGTATGTTGAAACTGAGAAATGTCAATATTTTTGGATCTGTTAGATACCAGCAACACATCTGAAAAAGTTAGGACGGGGTCACTACTCTGTTTCATCACCTCTTCTTGTGACGACACTCTGTACGTGTTTAGCAGCTAAAGAGATCAATTTCTGTAAGTCTGACAGTGGATGGTTCCCCATGTATTTCTAATGTAGAAACTCAGCTGCTGAACACTTTTTTGTCATATTTTAAGTTTAATAATGTTCAACAACAGGCCAGTTTAACATCCAGACTCTCCTACTACCGAGCCATGCTGTTGTAAAAGGTGCAAAATGTGGTTTGTCCTGCTGACATGGACAACACCTTTAGTGAGAAAGATGTTGTCTACTTGCTAGCATATGTTGCTCCAAAACCTATGTAGTTCAGCATTAATGGTGCCTTCACACCTTCATGTGCATGTTACTAGAGATGCATATAACAAATTTTTTAGGCCAATACTGATAACTGGTCCTGGTCCTAATGGCCAACATAGATATGATGAATAATATTTTGCTCCACAGTTTTGCACTTCAAAAATAATCTAATTAAGTTTAGTTTATGCAAACCTGATAGAAATAAAGGCTTAAGAGCAGGGACCAGAAGATAAAGGTGAACATAATCTTATATTTCATGCTTACCAATTCTAATCGACATCACTATTATTGAATCATAAAAAGAAAAGTTCTGCCTTTTATTAAATTTTGACAAAGTGTATCAAAAAGAAAACTAGGACCGACCCACTTGGCTTTTATAAACCACTTTGATTGAGAATTTTGATTAAATACTTTGACAACCTGTCAAATCAAACATGTCAATCTACCAAAAAAGAATTAATCCGACATCATACGTCAAATCTGTCATGTCAACAAAAACAACACAGGAAGATTTCCAAAGATTTTAAGCGCATCCCTCAATACAATATGAAAGTCTTTACCATACCACAAACCATTAAACTCACCTGGCCCAGTGGACTAATATTAGAAGTCCACATTATATGTGGTAAAACTTATAGATCCACCATTGTAGCAGCATCTTGGGGAGGCTATACCACCGTCTTCTACCTTCTAAAAAGTAGAATAGTTTCTTTCTGGAGGATACAGTGTCCATGTTTTCCAAACCCAAATTCAAATTTTGACTCGTCAGACCACACAATAGTTTTCTACTCAGTCCCTCCAGGATTTTGCGGGATTTTGTTGTGATTGTTGCGCCCAAATTGCCTGAATTTGCGACAGCTTTTTGAAAAAATTGCGGTGAAAGTTGCGATTTTTTTTTTTTTGCTTTTTTCCCCCAATAACAACTCAGGGGCAAGTAAATATGCTAAATTACAGTTGTTTTTAGAAAACATTCTTGATGTGGCCACTGACTGTATTTTGATTCTCTTGATTCACAGAAAAATGCCATGAAAGGTCTGTATTGCACATTTACGACAGTCCCTGAATGTACTTCGCAGTGACAGAGGCACTTGACAGGCAGTTCACGCACTCTGAAATGAATCTGCATCTTTGATGACTAGGAGTTGATCAAAACTTACTAAATGTGTCTGATGTTTCACCAAACTGGATTAAATCAAGCTGTAGATGCAGAGCTTTTTACGGTGATGGCGGCAACAACGTCAAACCTCAAATATTAAACAGACGTCCCCCGGTTGTGTCTTTGTAACTAACACACAGTGGGGGTAAAAATCCTCAATGAAGATGAGACAGATGCATGGAGGTGAGGAGAGCTGGTTCATGAAGTACACCTGCTGCAGGTAGGTGACCAAGCGAACACTGAGCCCCTCAATCTATAAATAATAACGTTGTCATGGTCACTTGTCCTGCCTGCTGTCCCCTCTTTTCATCCGTTCTCTGTGCGTGTTGTTGAAAAGTGCCGATCAAGTGAGGACTTACGTTTATGTTCCTAGGAAGTCAAATTGATGACAAAATTGATGACAAAACTGATGATGTACAGGGGCTGAGATTAAGGTAATTGGTCAAAGTTGCGAGAAAGTTGCGGTGATTGTATAAAATTGCAGGGCCGCGAAAAAATCGCGCTGATTGGTTGAATTTGCGTTGATAGTTGCGATCGCGAAATCGCAACTTCCTGGAGGGACTGTCTACTTCACTCTCCATCCATCTTGAATGAGCTCAGGCCCAGAGAAGGTCGTGATGTTTCTGGTTTGTCGACAGTTTCCTTTTTGCATGCTAGAGTTTCAACTTAGTTTCAACTTGCATTTTTGTAACTAGCTAAAATTTGATGTAATGTTACGCCGGCAAGACAGGTCCTGGAAGCTAAGTGAAACTTTCTGAGGACTGCAGAATTCTTTCTGAGGCAGAACTGAACACGTGCCTTATCAAATCCATGAATCTCTGAAATCTGGAACCAGTTTTTGGGTACCCAAGCCTATGATGTCCACTACAGAATCGTCTCTGTACTGTTTCATATAACTGGGCATTTTTCTTAAAGGTCATTCAGGCTTGGTTCGTGTATCATTATCTGTGTTACGTAGGTGGAAGGATTATTATAAAAGGATAAAGAGGAGACAACAGTGAGAATCTCACCAAAACGAAACCATAGGCTTCCTCTCACCTTCACCTCTCATCCCTCTATTCTACCATTCTTTCGCTCTCCCTATTTAAAGCAGTTATCCTCTCCAAACCCATTTGCTCTGTTCTTTCTTCCCACGCCATACCTGCTTTTCCTGGCTTCCTGTCTTTCATAACTCAAAGTCCTCAGTCCACCAACAGAGCTAAGTAATGTCCTCTGTCCTCCTTCCTTCCCCTTCACCACCTACCTCTTTCTTTCACCCTTTCCTCTAATTTGTCCAATCATTTTGGAGTCACACCTTAGTGTGCACATTTGTGTGTGTACATGTGAGCCTGTGTACTTGCAGACTCTCCATTTGTCAAAGGCACACACAGACGTGATCCAGACCTGATACATATGTTGACCCTTAGCCAGCTACCAGGGGGGTTAATTGAGTAATGGCGTTTGCTAGAGATAGGAGAGGGAGGAGGAAAACCAGAGAGAGACTGAGCAAGGCAACAGAGATGAGAGCATTAGAAGAGCGAGAACGAGACGGATAGGTGCAATTTGTTAGATTGTATGAAAAGAGGAGTGTGAGAGTGTGAGAGACAAAGGGGTTAATTGCTACAGTGAATAAAATGAAAGTCAGAGAGAGGCTGGCAATTAAAGAAATGTGTAAGAGATGGAGAGATAAAGACAAATGTGGGGTTAATGGTGACAGTGCCTGAGAGGGGCTTGAGGTGACAGCATGAGGCAGCCAACCAGCAGGATGTGGAAGATTGATTCAAAGTGATAGTGAAAGGGTTAACAGAGTGATTGAAATGAAACAAAGAGAGCGGCAGAGGGGCTGAAAGCAAAAGGGTTAATTATGAACATAATAAACGATGAAGGCTGCGGTCTTCATGGACCTTGGCTCTTAATTGAGAAAACAGCTGCACCTGGGACCCTCTTAGAATAAATGGACTCCCAGTATTGCCTGATATTGTGTGTTGGTAATCGTTATAATTATAAAGTCCACCTCCTCACAGATTTATGATTCTGATGAATTATCTTAATGAAGTGTCTAAATTGAGGCTTTGTTGGGGATAGACTTACATAATAATAAGATAACAAAGAAGTGGTCTGTAGTAAGCCTGCATGTTGGTCAGACTGTATGTACAGACCAAGCAGCAACTTCTGGTCTCAACAAAAGAAGCCAATGGGGAAGTGTTAAAAAATGCAGTTATACTAGATCAACTGATGTGAGGTTGAGTTAGCATTTTTATATGGCAACCACCTATGATGTGCTTCAAGCTCCGCTCTATGGTACACAAGAACATCTGGTGTCACTGATGGAATAATCAAGGAAAAACAAAAATTTAAATTAGCTTTAATAGTAGGAATGGGACAAACTATCAGTACAGCAATGTATCTTCAGCTTAACTAGTGGGGTACAATCACTGAAAGGCCGGTGCCTACTAACAACAGTTTTATTGGAAAAATCCATTGTTCCAAATAGATTAGGCTGCTGGTTTGACTGAGCGAAACACTACTTTGACGGGGGGGGGGGGGGGGGCGATGTAAACAGAAGTTATTTGGTCAAAATAGAAGTTGACAATGACATACTGGAAGAAGGTGGCAGTGGGATAATGTTGGACAGTGTTTGATGTGCTGACAACTTTCAAAAGCAGAAAGAAAATAAAGAAAATGTATTTCAGCTCGTTATGCTTGGATGACAGCATAGGTGGGGGAGTTTGGAGCATTGCAGCCAAAACAACTAATAGTGTCACAAGTATAGTTGTTCTCGTATCGTATAGTATCATATCATACCCTATTGTATCGTATCAGGTCATATTGTATTCGGTGGTAAGGTATGGAATAGTATTGAATGGTATGGTATTGGTCCTATGGTATGGTATGGTATGGTATGGTATGGTATGGTATGGTAATGGGTCCTATGGTATGGTATAGGGATGCTCCGATCGATCGGCCACCGATCATAATCGGCCGATTTTTGTGAAAAAGTACGTGATCGGCGTTGGCCGATCAATGCCTTTCATTGCCGATCACAAAAAACCATCACCTGTGGCTCATACTTTGCAGCCTGCAGCCTGAAGAGGACCTGTGTGTAGTGTGCCCCCTTCCCCTTTCCTTCACACTGCGCAGGCGCGCAGCGGCAAACCACAACAAACATGTCTGCCGTGTGGAACTTTTAGACAGTCTGTGAGAGTGATGTAAAGTTTGCATCCTGCACTACATGCGACGAAAAAATACCTCGCAGGGGAAGCACGTTAAAAAAGTTTCAACACAACCAATTTAATAAGACATTTAAAGAGCAAACACTTGGCGGAGTATGGTGAGTTTTTGAGGCTCACGGCAGTGAATGAAAAGAAGACAGCCAGAGCATCATCAGTCAAACGGCAGCTAACACAGCCCACGGTGGCAACACTCGCCAGTATGAGCGTGACAGTCAAAAGGCTAAGCAAATAACCCGAAAAATAATTGAATTAATCGGGCTAGATGAGCCTTTCTCAGTGGTGGAAGACACCGGGTTCCGCCGACTGCTCTCTCACTTCGAGCCCCGCTACGTGCCACCGGGACGTAAATAATTCATAGAGACGTAGCGCTGCCAGAGCTCCACCAGACAGTGTACTCTCACATTGAACGTCTCCCTAAAGAAGGAATCCCATTCTCTGTAAGTTTCACGAGTTTTCAAACATGGCATATTCTGAAAGACAAACTTGTGAGACATATTGTCTTTTATTTATTTGACTTTCTGCACTATTTAGCCTGTTGAGAGCCTTAATGTTTCCAATCTGTTAAAGATTGGGTTACTGATAGCAGGTACATTTTAGTGTTTTTCAGTTGTCATTTTGACTGAATAGTTGCTGCATTGTGACTGCAAGGTTTTTGTATTTTTTCTCTTGAAGAAGTAAGAAAAAACATGTTTTTTTTCTAAATCAATGTGATTTTATGGTTCCTTTTTTCCCAGTTCATGTAGCACTCACCATAACTAAATTGAAAAATTTACAGAAAATCCATGTGATCGGTATCGGTGATCGGCACTCATGGCTGATCGGTATAGGAATCGGCAGCATAAAACCTGATCGGAGCATCCCTAGTATGGTATGCTATGGTATGGTATGGTATTGGGTCTTATTGTATAGTATGGTATGGTATTGGGTCCTATTGTATGGTATGGTATTAGGTCCTATAGTATGGTGTGGTGTGATATTTGGTCCTATAGTATGGTATGGTATTGGGTCCTATAGTATGGTATGGTATTGGGTCCTATAGTATGGTATGGTGTGATATTTGGTCCTATAGTATGGTATGGCATTGGGTCCTATGGTATGGTATGGTATTGGGTCCTATAATATGGTATGGTATGATATTTGGTCCTATAGTATGGTATGGTATGGTATTGGGTCCTATAATATGGTATGGTATGGTATGGTATTGGGTCCTATAGTATGGTATGGTATGGTATTGGGTCCTATGGTATGCTATGGTATGATATGGTATTGGGTTGTATGGTATGCTTGGTTTGGTATTGGGTCCTGTAGTATGGTATGATATTGGGTCCTATGGTATGGTATGGTATGGGGTTGTATGGTATGCTTGGTTTGGTATTGGGTCCTGTAGTATGGTATGATATTGGGTCCTATGGTACGGTATGATATTGGGTCCTGTAGTATGGTATGATATTGGGTCCTATGGTACGGTATGATATTGGGTCCTATGGTATGGTATGATATTGGGTCCTATAGTATGGTATTGTATGGTACGGTATTGGGTCCTATGGTATGCTATGGTATGATATTGGGTCCTATGGTATGCTATGGTATGATATGGTATTGGGTTGTATGGTATGCTTGGTTTGGTATTGGGTCCTGTAGTATGGTATGATATTGGGTCCTATGGTACGGTATGATATTGGGTCCTATGGTATGGTATGATATTGGGTCCTATGGTATGGTATGGTATGGGGTCCTATGGTATGGTATGGTATTGGGTCCTATGGTATGGTGTCTGGTTGTATCATATCGTATGAATTACATTGTGTGTCGTGTCATTGTCTCATGAGTCACCTGGTGATTACAATCCCTGTTTTATAAAATAATAGTAACAATATTTTGGACCATATTTGGGCTTTTATTACTTTTATTACTGTTTCTCATGACCTTTATCTTCTAGTTTACAAAGCCTTTTACAGAGCGTTAAACTTGTTTGACTTCATCACATTTTTAGGGATTGAGAACAGAGGCTTTGTGTTTGGACCGAAGTTTCCACCGTTGGCACTTTGTAGGAAAGTGGGCTTTGGTGGGCTCCAGATCATTAGGAAGGCACACTCCATCTCTGCCAGGACAATCATTTAGAAGAACTTGTTCAAATATAGCAAATGCATGAGAAGAGTTAATTCATTTTCCATGCCAGGGTTTTTGTTCATGTCAAGAAATAAACACATTTGTTTGGTTCTGACTTAAACACTGAGCTGTAGAATACTGACCAACCAAATAGAAAAATCCTCTTTTTTTGGTCTCTTAGCCACTTCCAGTCATCATATTGGACAAAGATGCTAACAATGAAATTCAGATTCATCCCAAAAATTCCCTTTTAATTTTTTTGTTGATTAGAACAATAAGCATATGGTGAGACAATGGCCCCATGCATGTTAGTATTGATGAAAATGACTTTGATTTGCCAGTCTCATTCTGAAGTTCATTATGAGAACACTGAGAGGGCATCATTTGCTGCTTGATCTAATGACTTTAAAGCCTCAAGTCATAGACATTTAAATCTTTGAAGGTATTATGCACGCTGCTCTTAAAGGCTTCTGACTGTTTCAAGAAAATCTGTTGAAATCTCCCTCAGAGATTGGAGGCTAACCCGGCTCTTAATCTGGAGCTTTTTGTAGCTGTGTGTTTGGCAGCGTACAGTCTGCATTAAGGTGGATTGTCCATTTAAGGACACATCATTAAGTGTCAAGGTGAATTTGATTTATGGCCTTCTGAATAGACGATATGATCTTTTAGCAACACTAATGTAATCACTCTGTTAGCTATGAGCTTTACTCTTCACCTCAATCATAGAGATGTTAGAAGGACCACCTCTCATGTCAACCTCTCAGAAAAAAAGCAGCCTGTGATGTGTTTGTGGGTGTGCACACTTTGTAGGTTCTATGTGAATGTGTTCAGGAGAGATTTATGGTGTCTGCATGTGTGTATTCATCACACACACATATACACACACACAAAGCCAGCGGCAGTTAGCAGAAAGATTTACATACATTGACAGAGTAATGCGCGGGGTGGTGAGAGCTTTAGAAAGAGTGAACCTGTCCCTGAATGTGTGTGAGTGATGATAACAGGCTCATTTAATAGCCTTAACCCTACACTTTCACACACACTAATGCACATGCACACACATACACACACATAGATCATCAGTTCCCCTGATAGGCGTCACCGAATTTCTATCATTCACCTTGGGAAGGGTGAGGTGAGACAGATTGATGGAGGGATCAGAGAAGAGAGTAAGATGTTGGTCAATGGTCCATCCACACTGCCTGGACTTACAGCTCAGTTAAGCTTAGCTATGCTGCTTAGTGTAAAATATTGTCTAACATGTACAAAGTATGTAGACTTAGCCAATCGTTATTTGATAACTGATAGCACAGATGCTCAGGATAAAAAAGGTTTTAAAATCTGCATGTTTTTTAAAACCCAACTGTGTTTGGGTTTATTCTCTCAGAAATAATGAGTACTACAAGTAAGAGTTGATCTTTCTAAACTTGAGCTCCACTTTTTAAAGACGTTAAATTCTGTATTTTGACAGATGGTCTAGATGTACTACAAAACTGACACTGAAAGCACACAGGGATTATGTTATTGTGTCTGCATAAACATCATCTGCTGACTGTTTTTTTTTTTGCATGTACAGATTGTAATCAGAGATTCAGAGGGACTATTTTAATTTTTTCCAGTCTTCTGAAATTTTACAAATTTGATATTTTTTGGTTAAAATTTTCAGTTTTTTCCCCAAAAACACAACTTAAGAAAAAATATGCACAACAAAAAAATTGCTCTCAAATCATTCTAATCATACACAGACATAGAGGCAACATGTATTGGCTGATGATGCACTGATGTATTGGTTTAAAATTGGTACCAGCTAATATTAGCTCTGTTAACAGTCATCAGTTATAAATGTACAATTTTTCTTCAGTTAAACAAAGAAAAAACTGAAATGATTGTTTTTGGAGCCAAGGAAGAAAGGTTAAAGGTTACTGCTCAGCTCCAATCTGCAATGATGAAATGTTCAAACCAAGCCAGAAACCTTGGTGTAGTCTTAGACTCAGACCGTAATTTCAGCAGCCACATTAAGACAATTACAAAGTCCGCCTACTATCACCTTAAGAATATATCAAGGATTAAAGGACTTATGTCTCAGCAGGATGCAGAAAAACTGGTCCATGCATTTATCTTTAGCAGGCTAGACTACTGTAACGGGGTCTTTAAAGGACTCCCTAAAAAGTCCATCAGACGGCTGCAGCTCATACAGAATGCTGCTGCTCGAGTCCTAACAAGGACCAAAAAAGTAGACCACATCACTCCAGTTCTTAGATCTCTACACTGGCTTCCTGTCTGTCAGAGAATAGACTTTAAAATCCTGCTGATGGTTTAGAAAGCACTGAATGGTTTAGGCCCAAAATACATCGCTGATCTGCTGCTACTGTATGAACCACCTCGACCTCTGAGGTCATCAGGTACTGGTCTGCTTTCAGTCCCTAGAGTCAGAAGGAAACATGGTGAAGCAGCGTTTAGTCATTATGCACCATATATCTGGAACAAGCTCCCTGAAAGCTGTAGGTCTGCTCCAACTCTCACCTCTTTTAAATCAAAGACTAAGACTTTTTTATTTACCTCTGCCTTCCTATCTTAGCTCATTTTAACTCACTTTAAATTAAAATTTTAATGTAATTTTTAATATATTTCTAATTTTCCTTTTCTTTTCTGTTTTATTATATTTGTCATTTTAATTGTCTTCTTTTATGCCTGTCTGAATGTCTCCAATGCTTTTAATGTTTTAATGTAAAGCACATTGAGTTGCCCTCGTGTATGAAATGCGCTATACAAATAAAGCTGCCTTGCCTTGCCTACAATGCTCTGATGTCAGTAGCCAATGTTTAACTGTATTCAATCCCATCTTATCTTAATTTTCATTGCGTCAATTGGCAATTGGCAAGCTAGTATACCTAACTTCTGATTCAGAGAAGAGGACTTTTATTGGAGATGAGCAGTGAAGTGTCAGAAAAACACAGACTGAATCAAGACACATACCCAACTGCAGCCGCTCAAGGTTTATGGTTTAACCTAAATCATCCGTCTGTTCTTCAGAAACTGATGACTTGAGAAGGTAGTCATTATTTCAATGGTTAGAATTGTAAAGGGTGTTTTCATCCTTGAACTGGTTTGAAGTGACTGCTGACATTGATTGTTTCCTTTCAGCTGTGAAGCAGATTAGCTGTCTGAGGGTCAGAAGACAACCCTTCAGCGGTTAACCCCTTAATCCCCAAGGTGGTTACAGATTATAGACATGGGAATGGTTGAAGTGAAAATCCTCATTTTGTGCACCTTTAAAACATTTTGACAGAATGTATATTTCTATCTCTTGAAAAAGGTCAAAGATGTATTTAAAGAACATTTGAAATTCATGATTTCTGCCTGTGTTGTAGTTCCCTCTTGAGAAGCCTAGGATATGTGTGATAGAAGGAAGTGTGACGATGTGTTCCTAATTATTCTTCCTAATGTGTAGTGCATTGATCCAGGTTTGGGACTGTCAGCTGACAGTTATTACTGCTCAGTGTTTTGAACCTTTAATCCTCCAGTAATCACCATCAAAACGCTCTGTGTGTGTGTTTGAGTGTGAAGTTGTGCATTCAAATGTGTGAAAGAGACCACAGTGTGTTTGGATGTGTGTAGTCGTCTAATCAGTCACATCTGACAGACAGCAAATCCTTGTTCAAAAGCCACTCAGGCATCCATTGTTATGTGGAGAGCCAATTGAATGAGATAAGACGTTGAAAAGAAAGGAGAGGAGGATGGAAACCAAAGCTGGATAAATGAGCCTCTAGAGCAGGGGTGTCCAAAGTACGGCCCGGGGGCCAATTGCGGCCCAAGGTCCATTTAATTATGGCCCCAAGCTTCCATCTTAAAATTTGTTATTATAGCAAAGAAATTAATCACAAACTGAATCATCTGTACATTTGCAGTTTCTTTAAAACGCACAAACAAAACTAAAGTCAATCCAGAAATGTCTCAAAAAGCTTCATACGGACTACTTTTATAAATTCAAAGCTCTGGATATTCTGCAGGAATATAATTAGGAGGAAACACAAGAACTCTTAAAGTTGACAGGTTTTTTCAAATTAATGTTTTTATGATGATGTGAAAATGTTCTTGATGAACAATAAAAGTTCAGTGGACACAAGACAAGATCAAAATTATGAAATTGTGCAGAAAAGGCAACATTTGGTGCAAAAAAAATAGTTCAGAATGCAGGACAAGAATTATTTAGTTCTTAAATTGTTGTCTGCTGGTCAGAAAAGTCTTAAAAACAACATGACGAAGAAGTGTGATGAAATCCAGATCGTGATCCTGTAATAGAAAAATAACGAGACAATATTTTTCCCCACATTGCCCGACCCGAATGAAAAACTTTCTACAGAAGAAGATAAAGTTTGCTAATGTTTAAGTGGCTTGTGGAGAACTGAGGACTTCCTAGTTACTGATTTATTGAGAAAAAAATGTAAAATAATTGTTATTAAATAGAGATTTCATATATAACTTGTATGATTCCTAAGTCACCTAAGTCTCAGTAAGAGCCACTGGCCCTGAAGTATTCTGACAACATCAAATGTGGCCCTCTTTGAAAAAAGTTTGGACACCACTGCTCTAGAGGAAGTGAAAACTGGAGACTAGACCTGTTTGTGGGTTTGAGCATCAGGCTAGGGCTGGGTTAAAGAGTCTGGGTCATTTTTATGATAAGATAACAATCCACAAAATCCCAAGATCAATCTTTCAATATGTTCTATTTTACGTGGGTGTTACGGACTGCCCGAGTAGAGGTGTATGAATGAAAACTAATAAATACAGCCCTAACATGAACAGTGGCACGAAACAAGAGTGAAGGAAAGGACTGGTTCTCAGGATTGGAAACTGAATGGGTCAACTCACCTGCTTGTGGTCTGCCGGAGTATACTGGACGGCGTGGTGGTGAGTGGCGAGCCCAAGCTTCTTCAATGAGTTCAAGTGTTATTTTTGGTTGGTTGGATTAAGTTTAAAAGCTGTGCTGGTTCTCCAAAAGTTTGTGGGCTTCTCTGGGGTTGAGTCTCGTGGTTATCTGTCTGCGTCATCTTCGCATCCCAGCTGCGGGTCATCACATCGATCAGGGATCAGGTGACGTCATAGAAGCAGGGTTGATATGGGTTCTTGAAATCTTTGAAAATGCTTGGATTTTAATGTTGTGTTTTCAAGGTTTGAAAAATGCTTGAATTTTGGGTCTAAGTGCTTGTAAATGCTTGAAATTGTAATCATATATATTTCACAATTAACAGCAATCTGACTCAACAGATCAATTCAATGGAGAGAAATAAAAAGTCAAATGTAAAAAAAAAAAAAAAACCTCTCTCCCTGATGGGCTCTCGTGTGTGACCATAGACTGTATAAAATATGGACGTAGTATCCGTGACGTCACCCATCTGTTCCTGAGAGCTGTTTTGAAGCAAATCGACGGCAGCAGCCATATTGGTAATGCGGAACTCAACTAGGCAGAGTGTGACGTAGTGTGAGTCTCTTAGCCAATGGCTGTGTGTTCCCGACCGGGAGTCACGTCAGTCATGTCCTTATTTGGGCAAAACTCGTAATCTTAATATCTTCTTAACCGTCATGTTAGAAAAAAATTCACCCCCGTACAGTGTGTGCCATTAGAGAGATTAGCGTTGTAGGGCCAAGCCGTTTTTTGAACCAGGCTGTAAACATGTTTATTAATGCTGCAAAGATCGTCTTTTTCCCATTCATGTGTATGTGGTTTCCGGTGTTTCTGCAGCCAGCCTCAAGCGGATTTTCGATGTATTGCAGTTTATAGCACTTCCGCATTGGCTTCATCGCTTGAGACCGGAGTTTGCCGCTTGTGTGTGACATGCTGGTCTGTTGTCATGTGTGACATGACGTCGCCCCCTAGAGGACTGTGCGACACCACGTTAACCCTACACGTTAATGAGCCTATACAATAACAATATCAATTTGAACAGAAGAAAAGATGAAAAAAATGAAACTAATTCTCCTTGGAAAGCATTAGGCTGATATAACCTGTTAAGGTCTTAAAATGACTACAGCTGATATAATTTTGCCCACCCAGTGCAAATCTTCATGCCTCTCTTACTGTATGTCTTCAGAAGTAGTACTTGAAAAGTTTGAAAGTTCACTTTAAAAGTCCTTGAAAAGTACTTGAATTTGACCATGAAAAAAGTGTCTGAACCCTGTATAAGGCTGATCAAGCACCTTTCAAGGGTGGCACCTCAGGAAAAAGGTTACGTTTAACAGTGTCGGACAAACCAGTGACAACCAAACCCAATCCCAATTTCCCACAAGAGAACCAGTTAAAGCACAATAAAGAAAGGAAACGAAGAGGAGGCTAAAATACCCATTTGTCCTGACATCGGTGACCCCTCGTCTCGTGAGACCAGCCTTTACACAATGAGATCTGGCCATATGAGAGATTGGTACTTCAAAATAAACATAGCTGGACGCAGTTCTCTGGTTATGTTTCAGATTTTTAGAACTGTAAAGACAGAATAAAAGAAGGGTCATATGCAAAATGTGCAACATGGCGGGTAAATAATGTGGAAACCGCCAATCTTCCAATCTATTTATTGAGACAGCATCCAACCTGCAAAAAGGTTAAAGAAACAAAGTCCACTGAGGCATTTGTGTTGAAGTTACCATCCAGCTTTCCTCATTGTTGACTCGACACAGTCTATAGCAGAGAAAATGTGGATCTTTGGTGTGGTAGCAATCACCCCAGGGTGTCGGTAAAAAACACAATTATGATGTTCAGGTGAGAGTGGGGAATAAACATGCCGAGTCCAGGGCTTAGTTTGTATCTTTATCCAAGTTGACTGGCATACAAATTAGAGTTGAACTTCTTACACCGTCGTCTGAAGGTGTGTGTGTGGTTCTAAATAGAAAGTAACAAAACATACTATTTAGTAATTCTGACATATATTCTGACATGTATATATATATATATATATATATATATATATATATATATATATATATATGTATATGTATATGTATATATATATCACAGCAGCAAGAACACAGTTTATTCTCTAACTTACAGTATGTTAGCTATTAGCTTATAATCAACAAGAAATTAACAATAAGACTGTACATCAAGTAATTGAATCATTGAGTAATTCAATGCAGAACGTCTATAGAAATGGTAAATAAGTACATAAGTACTAAAGAAATGCAGTATTCTGACTCAATTAAACTGTTATGCTATCAATAAGCGATTAGCTCAAATCACATTATGCATATAACTAGGGATGACCACAATTAATCGATTATCGATTAATTGATTGTTAAGAAATTACTCGAAACACAAATTTTTGTTATCAATTTTCCGTCACGTGGAACAAACATCATGTGTTCTCATATTACGCTCATCTATCAGGGAGGTGTTTTAAGTTTAAAGCATGTTTCGATGTGAATCAGCTGTTAAAGGTGACGCTCAGTTGGGGGCTGCGCTTTTTTAAAGAGGATCAATACGCAACTGCTGCCAACAATGACACGGGCACGAAGAGTGACAACTTTAAACAGGACATTTTAACCTTTGGATACGAAGGCAACAGACAGGTGGGAAATTCAGGTACGCTATGTTTGCAGAGCAGCAACATCAGAGCCGTCTGGGCTTTTCTGCAGCTGGACTGGTAGTGACCCGGTTGCGCTCCCGGCTGACACCTGATTGACTACACATGATTATTTTTCTCAATAAGAACGAGTAGACAGAAAACTGGACACTGTGAGTCTGAAGTACGTTTCTGTTAGTAGTCTCAGGCTTCCCTTTATAAGACTATGTCCGCTTAGAATATTTTAATGAGCCTGATATTCTGCGTGTCAAACATGTACCCGTATTCAATCCCGTCAGTGATATCGTTGACAAACAAAAAATCGATCACTGAAAATACTTAAAATGTACATCCTTACATATAACCAAACCGCAAACACACAAAATTGCACAAGCATAGTTGGCATGAACAATGCAAAACATGAAACTCCAATAATTACTAACTTACGTGTATCGTGGATGCACACACCGTAGAAAAAGTCTGTCACCGACAGCTTTAATCTTAATGCTGCATCTAAACTTGTCCTGCATGTCTCCCTGCCTGCAGTACTCCAGGGACACGTTGTGAGATGCTGCATTCACTTGCGCAGCTGGTGGTGGGAAACGGGACATGTCCCTCCTAAATTACCGTTTTTACACAGTCTACAATGAGTAACCAGCCCAGGGATGTGGACATTATCTGGCAGGGAGGATCGAAATCTGGTGGTGCTAGCTCTGCTAGTGTTAACCCTGATTTATAGTTCTGCGTCAAATTGATGGCGTAGCCTACAGCATTGGTCTGTGTAGCTCCCGAACCCTAACCCTATGATGAATGTATCAGCTGTTCACATAACATGCTCTGAGTATCTGCAAACAAGTAAACAGAGATCGTAGGGGGATTGGAAACAGACGACCTGACTAGCGTTTCGGCTGAGAATTGCTGCACGTCACGGATGCATCGACGCACAAGTATGGAGTGCTCACGTCCGCGTCAGCCCCCGCTGCTCAGGGATGGCACAGAGGTATAAACCAGCCTTAAGGCACACTGAGCAAACCTGCAGACTGTGCGACACGTTTAGCTGTGTTGAATAAATTATACTCATAATTGACTCTTTTTAGATTTTCTTTTTTAACATTAGTCCGTTTGTCGTAATTTGCATTTCTGTTTAAATGACTAGGAAATGAGTCACTTTGGAACATGTCTAATTAAAACATTAAATCTTAAGGCATGCCTGTGTTAATGCACACAAGTGAATTCATCTCCTCCTACTTGACAGATATCCATCGTACAAATAAGGTTAATGAAATACTAGATATCCTGATTTGCATGTAGAGGAGGATGTAGAACACTTAGGTCTTTATTTGTAGAAAGAGTTTTCATATATGGGAGTAGCATTTTAGTATCCACATACTTTTTGAAATAAAGTGTAGTTTGAGTGAGGATGACTGTGATGAATCTCTCAGAGCCCAGGATGGAATCAAATCCAACAGACACCTGGGTTAGGAAAAAAAAAAACATGGTTTGGCTAAACTCCAACACGGTGTTATCTGTGGCCTGCTGTGCGGTAAGAGATGTTCTTTGTGGAGCTGCATGTAGGACTGCTAAGCCCCGTTAATCAGCACGAGCTAATTTTAATTCCTTAATTACAAACCAGTTGGAGAGAGAGAGAGAAAAGGAGGAACCCTCATTGTCCCCGAGGGGAAGTTTGTCTTGAACTCGGGGTGTCATGAGGCGTTGTTTCACATTAAGCACATCGAGCTAGACAGATGCTTAGGTACCTGAGTTGAAACCGACAGCTCGACCAGTAGTCTGCTGCGACAGAGTAGCTTTACTAATAGCTTGAGAAGTGAAAGCCTCAGTGCTCTGTTCTCCTTATTCTTTTCCCAATAGCAGTTTTATTATGTTACAAGTAGTGATGGACATTACAAGCCAAAATACTATTCAATAGTCAGTTCTATCTATCCTGCAATTGTTCATAATCTCCCTCCCAAACAAACACACACAGAATAGGGCTGAACAATATTAAATCAAACTGTGAATTGGAATATTTTCTTCTTCTTGCTTAATATATTGTGATTTGAATAAATCCAGAACTCAGTACTGGGGTTTTAATTCAGTATACAGAAAGTATTTTTACTTAGAATGTTTATATTTAGATTTCTATATTTATTGTCCTTACTGTCTTGTGCTCAGTCTCAGCAGTTTTCTCTGTTTCTGAATCTCTCAGCACTACACCTTTATTTCAAGCAACTGTGGCTAATGTTTTCTTCTTCTATTGCCATTTGAAGCGGTTAGCAAACCTGCTTTCAGACCCGTTACAGTCACAGTCTGGTGGGGGAACCCTTTACAACCCGGGACCGGTACACATTATTAGGGCCCGAGCACCGCTGGTGGCGAAGGCCCTATTGTAACCCTAAGGGTTATTATTATAGGAGATTGCAGTTTTGGACCCCTGAACGTGAATGAAAGCGCGAGTATTTTTGCACACTCATCGGGCCTGGTGAAAATTGCAAGTTATTATAGGTCTCGCAAAAAAGAAAAATCTGTAGCGCCCCCTTGAGGTAAAAATAACACCCTACGCATTGAGTTTTTGAGCTACATGCATGAAAAATCTTACACATATTTATGGCATCAGGACGCACAAAAAAGTGAGTGGCACCCATATTCAAAACTCAACAGGAAGAGCGCCACCTAGCTTTGAACATGAAAAAACGGGCCAAAATGGGTCTGTGCAAGGGTGCATACTTTTGCTCATTTCTCCTAGAGCTTTTCTCTGATTCAGTCCAAACTTGGCACATTCTATAGTAAACACATTGACGATTAATACAAAGTAAAGGCATTCCGTTCAGACGAAAGTTGTGGGCGTGTCAGAGTTTGGGGCGGGGCATAAAAAAAAAAAGTCGGAAAATGGAATTTTGTGACTTTAAAATGCACGTAATTTCACCTCATCCAACACACTCATCAGTCCTCGGTAAAATTGCGACATTTTATGGGTTTCGCAAAAAAAGTCGAAAAAATTTGCTCACTAGCGCCCCCTACAGTTTTCAAAAAACCCTCCCCATAGGGGTTATTTTGAGCTACATGCTTCAAAAATTTTACACATATTCATGGCATCAGGACGCACAAAAAAGCCTCTTGCATCCATATCCCAAACTCAACAGGAAGAGCGCCACCTAGCTTTGAACATGAAAAGTGGCGTCAAAATAAGGGTGCATACTTTCGTTATCTTCTCCGAAGGCACTTCTCCGATTCATTCCAAACCAAGGGCAACCTATAGTAGACACCTTTTACGAGAAAAAATTATTAGAATAAATTTTGATCACACAAAAATTGTGGGCGTGGCATGCGTTGAGGCGGGGCATCAAACGCACATACAGCTTTGAATGTGAAGAATGACGCTCAGGGTGCATACTTTTGAGAGCTCCTCCTAGAGTTTACATGTGGCAACGGCTCGTGTAGGCGGCGGCTGCTGGTGTGCGAGGGCCCCTTCATCGCCGCTTGTTTAAAATTGTACTTTTAAGATCAGATAATATTTGTATTAACTCATCGATTTTTAATAAATCAATGAATATTGAAATGTATGAAAATCATGACCCATCCCTAGTTGCAAGTCTCTGACGTGTTGCTGGTGTGATCTTCTTTCACAGTTGGATCCTCTTGGAGTAAATATGGTTGGATATTACACAAATGCAGACATCAACTAGTAGAATCAACATAAACCTACTGACCATGATTTCTCTCTCTCTCTGTTTGTGTGTTTTGCGTGGTGTTGCCGTGTCTATACATGCATCTTTGTTAATCCTGTGCCAAGAGACATCATCAGTTTGCATCATCATAACGTTCTTTAAAATCACCTCTCTGGGTATTATTCATATCTTGGAACACCTCAAAGAATATCATGTAACTTTGCTCAAACCTTCACTTTGATTCAGCGTTGAAGTGATTAGATTTTGGTGACCGTGTCCGCCTTCATTACCTGGAATCAATATCTCATTGATCCTCCTGCATTACAAAACAGATTTAAAATGCTTCTCTCTCTATCCACAGTCACTCATTTTGAGAACATACTCCTCGATGTAAAACCTCATGTCCTCATGAGCAGCTGAGAAGAATCTAAATCCCATCTGTTAACATCGTATTCACTGATTTGATGCTCATTCACTCCCTTCTATCCACCCTTTGCAGTCTCCTTTGGACGATATAGGCTCCTCTGCTTTATGGGTGCCGTCTGTGAGACCACTACTGGTGATTCATGGAGAATATGGCCAGCACATAATGTGTCCATCTGTGCCTCTGTGTGCCTCCTTAATGCTGTTCCATATGGCCAAGTGTGGTCTACACACATCCTCGGGGAGGCAGTGATAACACATGTACACTCGTGCACGCAGACACTCTTCCTCATGCCATGCATTCATATACATATGCGTATGAATTTAGGAAGACAGACACAGAGATTCATGCACATTAATAATATGCATGGAGGCACATTAATCAATCAGACTTTATTTATAAAGCGCTTTTCATACAATGGCATTGTAACACAAAGTGCTGTACATAAAAACAACTTCAAATAGAATAAATGCAGAAAAATATATAAACCAGACCCCCCCATCCTAAAACCGCAGCCCGACCCCAAACCCACCCCACATTCCTAAGGTTAACAACACAATATATGCAACAATAATATAACAAAGAAGTTGATGAACGAACTGAGGAAACGCTCTCATGATATCTTAATGAGGAAACACTGGAGGTAAAATAAGATGTTAAAACTCAACACAGGAAATTAAACTCACCAAAATAAAATACATTTCTAAGATAATAAATCACTAAAATATTAAACCAGTAAAAGAAAATAAGATGCTATACTTAAAAGATAAAATACATAAGTACATAAATAAATATAGTAGAATAAATGTGACTAAAATTTGAACTTGATAATGAATGAATAAATAAATAAATAAATAAAACTGTTATAAGAATGAAACTCAATCAAAAGTGAGACTAAAAAGGTAGGTCTTGAGTTGATGCTCTGTGCAGCCCTCAGATCTTCAGGTTGTTCCACAGGCGTGGGCTGTGATGATAAAAAGCTGCCTGAGTCAAAGTGAGTCTTTGTTCTCACTTTCAGTACCATTAAAAGTCCACTACATGAAGACCTGAGGGCTCTCACTGGCTCATATGATAAAAGCAAATCTGATAAATAAGAAGGAGCAAGACCATCTAGAGATTTAAAAACCAATAAAATAATCTCAAAATCTAAAAGATACTGGATTAACTCAACACTGCCCGCCTGAGGAAGCAGAAGTTGTGGTTATATGTTGGCAGTGTGACAGTCACTGAAGTTCTGCACGTCTGCGCCACAAAGTCACTGAAGGGTTGAACGCTGACGTGGGATGAACACGTTTTGACAGATGAAATAGTTTGTACTCTCCCTGTCTCTTAATGTCTTTAAAACGTCTCTCACTTTGTATTTCTCACATCGCTCCCTGCTCTGTGTGCAGCAGTCTGCATTCTCAGTCTGCAACTCCATCTTTTCATGTCTGTGTTTCTTATTCCTCACAGTATTTCTGTCTGCCATTCATCTTTCTCTACCTGTCTGTCCTGTCTGGATTTCTCATGCTGTACTGAGAGGTAAGATGACAGGTGATCAATAGAGGGTCAGGACACACACACACATACACACACACATACACACACATACACACAAAGCTGCACTTTAAACTGCTGAGCAGGTGAATTTCATTCATCCATATTCCTCATACGAAGACACCGCCGTCCTCATTATCGATTACCATGGCAATGGATCGACTGCAGCAGGGAGGTCACAGCTAGAGATATGTATGTGTGTCCTTTATTCAGAGTGCATGCAAAGGCCCATGTGTCCCTTTGTTTGAAGTATTTAGGGTATATGTTCTGCTTGTTTTTGCCTTTTTATATTATAGAAAAGCAGAGAAGATAAGAGAAAGAGAGAGAGAGAGAGAGAGAGAGAGGAGGAGAAATATACAAGAACAGAGAGACTTAGAGGATCCAGACTGAGAGAACGAGCGCAGACGTATCACATTCATGTGTTAATCGATAAGCTTTTTGTTGCTTTGTGGGTGTAGCCAATAGAGCAAAGTGCTAGAACATGATGATTTACACCAGCTGATTTGTAAGAAACCACCACAACTCACAGGAGAGAGATAGACAGAGAGAACGAGAGGGAAATGTGGAGCAGGAAGGGTGGGAAAGGCAAACTGAGGCAGGGGAAAGAAGAGGAAGCAAAAGTAAAAAAGGAAAGGAGGAGAGGAAAAATGAGAGGAAGCGATGGAGAGGAGGCAAAGTGAAGCCAGAGGGGAAAACAGGGCTAAGCAGGAATATCTGCTGATGGAAGACGAAAAGGCCAACTTGTACATAGCCTCGCATAGAAGAGCTGACCCGCCTCAGGGTTCATTCAAATTCTCTTTGTGATCTGCACAATTATTTTTATGGGCATCACACTAAAATGTGCAAAGCTTTTGAAAAATTATTCCTCATGTTAGCCGCACAGAGCGCTTCACAAGTGACCTTACCTGCCAGCACTGCAGTGACTTCTTTTACGGCTGCAGCACAAAGAGCTGCGTCAAAAATATGTCATGAGACATTAAAATGCTTTTTTTTTTTTCAAATTAGGATTACATCAAAGGGGGCAAGGAGGTGAATGACGCCATTCAGATATAAAGCGTCTCACTGGGCTGGTGAAGTGACTCACAGTGGATCAACACATTTAATTTACATTGAAATCATTGAAAACATGAGGAGGTAACTTCTTCATATTGCTTCTCTTTCTCTGACTTGAATGAGACTCAGTTGAAAATAAAGTAACTGGAGCACTTTGTCCTCTCTCACATGCATGAAAAGTTATTTTAGTTGTATAGGAAACACATGGGAGAGTAAGTAACAGACAGTAAAGGCCAGGGGTGGTGAGGGGGGGTGCTTGTGGGCACTTTAGATGCAGCTTCTGTTCTGTAGAGCTAGGTGGTGCTGTCAGACTTTCCACTGCCACTGTGTGAGTCTGTCACTGAGTGATCAAACCTGGCCTCTGCTTTTAGAGACTTGAACGAGTCTTGAGATTTTCAACCTGAAAGATAAATCTTTTTCCTAACTCAATTATTACATACACAGTCTAGACATAATATTCAGAGCTGAATAACACTGTGGCAGTGCATTACCATGTTTGTAGGTTGAACAAAATAATTGTTTTGAAGACCTTGGGTTCCCAAACTTCTCGGCCCATGACCCCCAAAACAACAGTGCTAGAGACTGGTGACACCCAACTGTTGGTTGAGGTGGTTGAACATTGCTCTCTACCCTATAAACACTGTAATAGGCCAATACAAATCCTTACATTTTAACATTTTAACAACGAAGAACAAACCAACCCCAAACGACCACCATGTTGTTTTAAAGAACGTTTCAAATACTTAGAGGTAGAATTTACTAACCTACACACTTTTATTTTGGGGCTTCTACACCTTTATTTAGAGAGGGGAGGACAGTGGATAGATCAGGACACTGGGAGGGGAAGTGGGGGAATGACATGCAGGAAAGGGGAAGCAGGCTGGAGGCAAACCTGGTGCGCAATTTAACCATTAGGATAAATCTGCGCCCATAAACCTAACGCTTTTGTACGTATAGTTTTACAATAATGGATAATAAAAGTGCTATTATAAATAATTAAAAATTTCAATTTTTAGGAAAGCATCTCGGGATCCCTCAATCGCTGTCTGGCGACCCCCCAAGGGGTCCCAACCCCCACTTTGGGAACCTTTATTGTAGACCATTTCGCTGTCTCTGAATGCCCTGATGTAACCTCTTCAAGGCTTTTGTTCTAGATGTAACCAGCTCATGGTGTAATATCTATGTATGCACAGACCTACACACACACACACACACACACACACACACACACACACACACACACACACACACACACACACACACACACACACACACACACTCACACACACACACACATATATGCATTACACTTGATGGACAGGTGCCATCGTGTGTGGCCACCTCTTCCCTTCAATCTGTTGTTGAGGCTGTAGTGATGGAGTGGTCATCGCTCTCAAAATTGCTGACTCTACAAGATACCTAAGAGCAGACTCGTGCGCGCACACACACACACCACACACACAAACACACACACACACGCTTCAACGTCATGGATTTTTTATGGTAAGTGGGCATGAGTGGAAATCAAAGCCCAGTGGTGTTCAGATAGCTTAAGCTTATTTAAAGATTGTTTTGTGTGTGTGTGTGTGTGTGTGTGTGTGTGTGTGTGTGTGTGTGTGTGTGTGTGTGTGTGTGTGTGTGTGTGTGTGTGTGTGTGTGTGTGTGTGTGTGTGTGTGTGTGTGTACGTGTGTGTGTACGTGAGAGTCGACGTGTCTGCTCAGTGTATACGCTCATGCATTCGGCTGATTGTAGCATTCTATTGATCCACTGCAAACTACTCAATCACACCCTAATCGACCCGATTTGTAAAGGGTAGGATGTGAAAAGAGATGTGTGTGCGTGTGCGTGAGCGGCCGTTGCCATATGATGCACTTGCATCCTGAAGTGCTTTTAATCTACCTATCTCATATTCATTTGCTCTTTTAATTTTAATAAAAGGAAAGGAACCGACTCTGCACTTCTACAAACACCCCCACCCCTCCACCTACTTTAACACACACACACAATAACACACACACACACACACATTGATACTTTAAGAGATGCTGAGCTCTGCACAGAATAGCACACACACACTCCTGTTAATGAATCAGTTTAATGGCCTTGATGTCGTCTTTCTTCTATAAAATCAGAAGTTATGTCAGAATGCAAATGACAAATATTTAACATATTCGTGTCATTCAACTAATATGGATCATGTCCTGCATGAAGGCCGAAGCTGATGTGTATTTTGTCAGTTTAATGCATGATAAAGATTACAAGACTTTGAAAATCATTTAAAATGCGGTCCCAAAGACTTGCATGTAGATCTTATACTGCTTCAGATTTTTGTCACAAACCATAGTCTGTATAAAAAGATGAATATCATGGGAGCTGATGCACTGCAGTATTCCTCCTAAACACCAGTGGGCAGTGTCATTTGTATGCTAGCCCTATTGCCAGTTTCCCCATCCTGCTACATTCTCTGCTTGTTTGTGTACAGGAAACCATGGCAGCTAGACTACAAGCACATTATGTTGAATCTGGTAATGTTGAGCAACAGTTAATCATGCCCATTTATTGCATACAAGAAAAGAGAAAGGACGTTGGAGGAGACCAAATATAAGGCTGCTGAATCAGTGTGGACAGAGGACAGGACAGCACCAACAAGCGGACCAATCACAGGGTGGCTTGGTGGTCTGCGTTTTTTTCCACGTGACATTGTTGAAGGAGTGCATGTCATCTATGTTTGTGGGCTACTGCGTTGGTCCAGAGTAGGGTCGTATCGATTCTTTTTAACAATGATTAGATTCGTATCATGAGTTGTGGTTGCCGATATGATTAAAGGACGATATTGGTTCATTTAGAACGATATGATCCGAAACCATTCAGTGACTTGAAATCGATTCAGTAACTTTTTAGCCAAAAAATTCAACCAGTGTGACTGTGAAATAAATCCCTTGATACTGGACAGTCCTAGATTCCAGTTGTTGCCGTGAGGTTTTTGGCCCAAGCCGAGTTTTGTCCTAGTCTCTGACTAAACATGCTGGAGAGGCCTGAGGCTTCTGCAGGGCTGATGTTACCTTGATGAACGCTACAAGAGGTGCCTGCACGGTCTGCATTGTGTGAAATCCCATGGTGCCTTAGTAGGTGGTTGGATAGACTTGTGGTGTTGCTGTGGTAACTTTACTTGACCTTTACATATCCTACAAACAGAGAGCGACTTATTTAAAACATCTCCGTCTTTGTAAAAGCAGAAGTGTTTCTATGTTTTGTTGTCTGCTGGCACGTGGCGATGACGTCACAGGCAGGCAGCCTGAATTGAGTAACGTTTAACGTCTTTATCATTAAAAGATAAAAAAACACATCCATATAAAGTCTGCTGTACTTAAATCCAATGTGTTATTTCCTAGTATGGATACAATCGATTTATTACCTTTTAAAACGATGTTAAATCAATATATGTTGTCTGGAAGGCCAACTTGCCGAGCACAGATCGATGTAGTCAGATCATAGGAATATAAATCGATCATCCATGCAGTGGATGAATCGTTACACCCCTAGAACAGAGCTACGTAGATCTTCAGCATATGCCACAGCATAGATTCAATGCAGAAGTTTAAACCAGGCTTAAAAGTAAACAGATGGACATTGGAATGAAATTATGATGCACATCAAATTTTCTCTAGTATGGATTCTGAGATCAAAGATGGTTCTGATTTATGCCTCAAATTCAGTTTCAGTTATTCGATGCTATATTACTGGCATATAACACCATAATTGACAGCTCTATTGATAAATGTGGTTCCTGCAATGCCATCCACTAGATAAGTAGAGTAGAAGAAGAATTTTAAAGATCCAAACAGAAACACAGAAGTTGTTGAATTTCTCATAGCTGTGACAGTCTGCATCACACTAACAGTACAGTCATGGCCAAAAGTTTGAGAATGGCACAAATATTACATTTTCACAAAGTCTGCTGCTTCAGGGTTTTTAGGTGTTTTTGTCAGATGTTTCTATGGTATAATGAAATACAATTAGAAGCATTTCATAAGTATCAAAAGCTTTTATTGAGAATTACACAGAATTCATGCAATAAGTCAATATTTGCAGTGTTGACCCTTCTTTTTCAAGACCTCTGCAATTCTCCCTGGCATGCTGTCAATCAACTTCTGGACCAAATCCTGACTGATGGCAGTCCATTCTTGCATAATCAATGCTTGGAGTTTGTCAGAATTTGTGGGTTTTTGATTGTCCACCCGCCTCTTGAGGATTGACCACAAGTTCTCAATGGGATTAAGATCTGGGGAGTTTCCTGGCCAAGGGCCCAAAATCTTAATGTTTTGTTCCCCGAGCCATTTTGTTATGACTTTTGCTTTATGGCAAGGTGCTCCATCATGCTGGAAAAGGCATTCTTCATCACCAAACTGCCCTTGGATGGTTGGGAGAAGTTGCTCTCGGAGGACGTTCTGGTACCATTCTTTATTCATGGCTGTGTTTTTAGGCAAGATTGTGAGAGAGCCCACTCCCTTGACCGAAAAGCAACCCCACACATGAATGGTCTCAGGATGCTTCACTGTTGGCAAGAGACAGGACTGATGGTAGCGCTCACCTCGTCTTCTCCGAACAAGCCTTCCTCCAGATGCCCCAAACAATCGGAAAGGGGATTCATCAGAGAAAATGACTTTACCCCAGTCCTCAGCAGTCCAGTCCCTGTACCTTCTGCAGAATATCAGTCTGTCCCTGATGTTTTTACTGGAGAGAAGTGGCTTCTTTGCTGCCCTCCTTGACACCAGGCCTCCCTCCAAAAGTCTTCGCCTCACTGTGCATGCAGATGCACTCACACCTGCCTGCTGCCATTCCTGAGCAAGCTCTGCACTGGTGGTGGCCCGATCCCGCAGCTGTAACACCTTCAGGAGACGGTCCTGGTGCTTGCTGGACTTTCTTGGGCGCCCTGGAGCCTGTTTGGCAACAATTGAACCTCTCTCCTTGAAGTTCTTGATAATTGGATAGACGGTTGACAGAGGTGCAATCTTACTCGCTGCTATAAACTTCCCTGTTAGGCCCTTTTTGTGCAATGCAATGATGGCTGCACGTGTTTCCTTGCAGGTAACCATGGCTAACAGATGAGGAACAATGATGTCATGCACCATCTTCCTTTTAAAGTGTCCAGTCACTCAATCATGACAGATTGATCGCCAGCCTTGTCCTCATCAACACCCACACCTGTGTTAATGTGTGTGACACCTGTGTGTCATTGAAATGATGTTAGCTGGTCCTTTTGTGGCAGGGCTGAAATGCAGTGGAAATGTGTTTTTGGTGATAAAGTTAATTTTCAAGGCAAAGAGGGACTTTGCAATTAATTGCAGTTGAGCTGATCACTCCTCATAACATTCTGGAGTATATGCAAATTGCCATTATAAAAACTGAAACAGCAGACTTTGTGAAAATGTAATAATTGTGTCATTCTCAAAACTTTTGGCCATGACTGTATCTTTGGCATATGCCACAGCATAGATTCAATGCAGAAGTTTAAACCAGGCTTAAGAGTAAACAGATGGACATTGGAATGAAATTATGATGCACATCAAATTTTCTCTAGTATGGATTCTGAGATCACAGATGGTTCTGATTTATGCCTCAAATTCAGTTTCAGTTATTTGATGCTATATTACTGGCATATAACACCATGATTGACAGCTCTATTGATAAATGTGGTTCCTGCAATGCCATCCACTAGATAAGTAGAGTAGAGGAGGAATTTTAAAGATCCAAACAGGAACACAGAAGTTGTTGAATTTCTCATAGCTGTGACAGTCTGCATCACAATGACAGTAGAAGCCTGTTTGCTGTAGACTGTTGACCTGGGGGAACAATTCTAGTTTATCTTAAAGTTAAATGTGTGATTTGGATTAACGTCAATACCACAGCTTCACCATCCAGATGACATCACTAGAGCAAATGTCTGCTCCCTTTTTGGGGGTTATTTTGGCTTCATTTTTGCCCAATTAGAGGAGGAGATGCATCATCTATCTATACAGTCACTTTGCTGGGCTACATAGCAGAACAAACAGACCACTAGTGATGTCTTTCTTTCCTCCTTGTTAGCTCAAACTTACTGGTAGCCTCTGCCTTTAACACTTCTCCTAACAGCAAGCAAACACCCATTGTTGTGGTATTCATGGAGGACACAGTGACAGCAGCCCTTGTGTGTGCTGCAGCTTGTGGTACTCCCTCTTCTGTTTTCTGCTTCCTGTTGGATGCTGGAGCGAATGCACATATTGGTTAACAATTGAATGTCTCTGCCTTGTGATGGAGTTTACTCGGGCTACAATTTAATATCTTTTTGCACAAAGTCTGTATGGTGAGCCTGTAAGTAAATATAAACAATCTTGTGTCAACAGACCAGGTGTGTTATTGTATGGCACCGTGTGTATGATTGAGTCAAGCTCACAAACACAGTTACTATCCTCTAACCTCCTCTTGTCTTGGGTAACTGGTAAAGCTTGAATTGGAGATAATATGTTCTAGTGTTGATGAATACAGGGGGATGTAGAGGGGATGGAGAGATGGCTTAGATCCAACCTGCTTTCGGCACATTGTCCTCAAGCTGGACATTCAACGCCAACTGGCTACACCATTGCTTCATCTGTTTGTACCAATCCTAAAGAGAAATATGTTTTGACTTATAGTGATAACACAGCTCAGCATTCTTTCATACGTTATGTGCCATAGCCAGTCTTCTTCCCAAACTCACATGAAGAGGAAATTAAAAAGCACATTTTTATTTGAATCAAGAGAATCTAAATACAGTCACAGTGGTCACATCAGGAATGTTTTCTTTTTCTTTTTTACAGTGACAGGCTGAATCATTTTACTGAAGATATAACACAAAAGTGTTAAAGGAGTGAAATGTTGATGATTTGAACACTTGGTATAACCCTGATACTGATATCTGATCGACTACATGAATATTTTAAAGGTGACATATCATGCAAAATGGACTTTTTAATGGTTCTCTACCTGAAATATGTGTCCCTGGCATGTCTACAAACCCCCCGAGAATAAAAAATCCATTCTGCCCCTGTTCTGATTTCTCCACCTTTCTGTAAATGTGTGTGAAACCAGCCGTTTCAGACTTCCGTGTTTTTGTTACGTAACAACAATATCCGGTCTGTCACGGAGTCAGAGCTCGGAGCTTGTTCAGCCCATAGACTGTATAAAATAATACTGAATCCCCCCTCCGTTTTTCATTCCCTGCACACGTGTGCTAACAAGGAGCTTAGGAGGGAGGCATGCTAGTTGTAGGCTGTCTTAATAAACACAAAGGTCGGTTTTACTCCCCACGTCTGCAGATTTGAAGATCTAGTGGATGATTTTTATTTGTCATGGAAAAGTGCTAGCGCTAGTTAGCATAGCCACATAGCTACATGTTGTAGCTGTGTACCAAGACACACGTCGACATACTGACAAATAAAACAACAAGAAACACTAAATCTGTGACCAATCCTTCAGAAAAGGTCCTGCTGCCTTTCTGGCAAAGGTTGGTTTTACTCCCCACGTCTGCAGATTTGAAGATCTAGTGGATGATTTTTATTTATCATGGATAAGTGCTAGCGCTAGTTAGCATAGCCACATAGCTACATGTCCGTAGCTGTGTACCAAGACACATGTCTACATACTGATAAATAAAACAACAAGAAACACTAAATCTGTGACCAATCCTTCAGAAAGGTCCTGCTACAGGCGCCTCTCTGTCAGGATCAGATTCTGGATCAGATTCAGAGGGTTGAAGTAACGGGATCTGTGGGCAGCCGTGTATATTCAGCCAACATGTAAACATTAGATCAACGTGCTGGACAGCCGAGGCACATCCACTTCCTGAGGGGGCGTGGTCAGAGAGAAAACAGAGTGTTCTGAGGAGGACTGAAAAAGAGGACTTTTCAGACATGCCAAAATCTGATTTCAAAGTGTTTTTTTGAGCATAAACTTTAAAGACATGTTTTGAGGACCTCTTAGACCAATATATATTGATGAAAAAAGCGTGATATGTGTGGTGGAAATCTGGAAATGATAGACTCAAACAACAACGATTTGTCTTTGTGAGCTTTATTCCGGCCTTCAGTGAGCTTTGCAAAGCGGTCAGATGGCAGAGTGATCTAACAACCGAGACAAGGTCTGCTCAACTGACCCAGAGTGAAGATACAACACGTTACTTATCCTCTTCAGAGAATAATATTAACACATCATTAAGCATCTTCAAAGAACTGTAAGACAAACAAGAGAGTTTCTTATCACCTCTTGCTTCCTGGTCACCTTCCTGACTTCTCACCTTATGGTCTGCTCCTCAGCCATGGGAACAGATAACAATATGCAAATCACAGAAGGTTTGGTATGTGTGAATGTTTCTAGCTTCTGATCAAAGCAAGAACAACATACTATCATGTCTGTATTTTTCCCACCACATATGTCACCTTTAAAGAGTGAAGATGTTTTTGCAAAAATCAAAGACCAAAATGTTTTGAGTTTCTGTCGACTAAAACTAGACTAAAACTATAAAGGACTGAAAAGACTAAAATGTGACTAAAACTAACAGGCATTTTGTCTAAAGACTAAGACTAAATCTGAAATAGCCAGCAAAATGAACACTGGATGTCATATGTTCTAGTGTTGATGAATACAGGGGGATGTAGAGGGCAGGGAGGGATGGCTTAGATCCAACCTGCTTTCGACACATTGTCCTCAAGCTGGACATTCAACTCCAACTGGCTCCACCATTGCCTCTTCTGTTTGTACCAATCCTAAGGAGAAATATGTTTTGACTTTTAGTGATAACACAGCTCAGCATTCTTTCATACGTTATGTGCCATAGCCAGTCTTCTTCCCAAACTCACATGAAGAGGAAATTAGACCGTATTTCTCACTCTGATGCGTTTTTGAACTCAAGGCTCACAGATGTAAAAGCACATCTACACAAGGGAGTCAACATCAGGATGTAAAGATTGTAAGATAATATGTTCTAGTGTTGATAAATACAAGGGGATGTAGAGGGCATGGAGGAATGGCTTAGATGTAGCCTGCTTGCAGCACATTGTTCTCAAGGTAGACGTTCAACACCAACTGGCTACACCATTGCCTCTTCTGTTTGTACCAATCCTAAGGAGAAATATGTTTTGACTTTTAGTGATAACACAGCTCAGCATTCTTTCATACGTTATGTGCCATAGCCAGTCTTCTTCCCAAACTCACATGAAGAGGAAATTAGACCGTATTTCTCATTCTGATGCGTTTTTGAACTCAAGGCTCACAGATGTAAAAGCACATCTACACAAGGGAGTCAACATCCGGATGTAAAGATTGTAAGATAATATGTTCTAGTGTTGATAAATGTAGAGGGCATGGAGGAATGGCTTAGATGTAGCCTGCTTGCAACACATTGTTCTCAAGGTAGACGTTCAACACCAACTGGCTACACCATTGCCTCTTCTGTTTGTACCAATCCTGAGGAGAAATGTGTTTTGACTTTTAAGGAGTGATACCACAGATGTAAATACAGTATATTCCATAGCCAGTATCCCTCCCAAACCCAAATGAAGAGAAAGTGAGCCCTTCTTTCTCACTCTGATGCGTTTTTGAGCTCAAGGCTCACAGATGCATAAAGGCACATCTACACTGGGTTGTCAACAACACGATCAAAGTTAAATTAGTGTTTTGACAGTAAGCTGTAACTGAAAAACAGAGACAAAATCACATGTTTATTAGCCTCTTTATCTTCCAGTCTGTCACGCTTGTTGTCAGAAAGCTTGACGAGGAGGTGAAATGTTAGATATAATTGCATGAAGGAGCTGCAGGAGAGTAGCAGTGCTCGATTGCAGAAAGTAATAAAGAACTTGTAATTTAAAGCTGAAAAAAACATGTTGTGTGTACTGTACGTCGTAATGTCTCCCCAGTATTAAGCCCTGAAACAGAGGGATGAGTCTGGAGAGAAGCTGAGGCACAGATTGCTGCATGTAACTTCTCATTTTGCTGAAAATGGACAAATCACGGCACAGGCACTTGACACGGTGACACTTTCAGACAGACTCAGGTTTCAGGTTTGCTTTTTGCTCATTCTCTGACACCCCAAAGGTTTTTTTTTTCCACTACAGCAATCTGTCAATCCCGTACATTATTATCATTATAATACTCTCTCACGCTCTCAGAGGCCGTTTCTCGGGTTTTCTCTCCTTTCTTTTTTCTTTGAGCTGTCTCACCTCTCCGTCTCTCTCACACCCCACTCTCTCCCTCTCATGCTCAGACTGCGGTGTCATTCTGTTTGGCAGGTCTTTGAGTCCCCTGTCGAAGAGAACAGAGGCTAAGTCCTCCCCTCTCTCATCTTGATGTCTTTCTTTCTTTTCATCTCTGCTTTTCCTTAAAAGACTCAGCAAAGCTGTGTTGGATTTGTCTACCCATTTTGCTTCTTGTCATACTTTCAGATGTTCTTTTTTAAGAATCTCTGCCACACCTTCATGTGTATGTTTAATCTTGGAGCGAGGAGGCTTGTTCTATTTTCCCTTACAGATAGATTTAGCAGGGCCAGATAAGAATCTTTACTTTATTTTTAAAATATTTTTATTTCTTCACATCCTCTCATCCAGTCTGTTGTTTCTCTCTCTCCGTTTCAATCCCTGGAAGTTTTGAAGAGGTTTGCACCAAATCAGCTTTGAGGCAAATAAAAAAACACTCATCAAATAAAATGTTTATATAACCAAACTAAATTAGCCATAACAGAGAGGTGTGTATTTCTTGCAGAATCATGGGATGAGGGAAGTGTAGAGGAAATGGTGATGCAATAAAAAGCTAAAGGCGTTTTTCAACCAGAGGAACCTTGAACTACGTGCGTTTCGACCGGTGGACCCAGGGTCTAAATTTAGTTCAGGGGTGGATAATCTCCCCCCTAAAAAGCCCCTGCTAGGGGGGTAGTACTTTTCAAAGGATGGGAGTTCACTTGATTTCTCTTTCTTTCATTAGTTTTTATTTGTTCCATCTTTTTTGTATGTGTGTGTACTTTTCAAAAGAAGAAGCTGTGATTCTCTTGATTTAGCAGCTTGTAACAGTAGTCTTCTCTCAGCCCACCGTGAATGCGTCTCTCCCAGTGTTACGGTTTTAAAAGTGACCCTGTAAACTGGAGACCTTCAGCTGAACGTGTCAGTGTTTGTGGAGTTTACACAGCTGTTGAAACACAGAGGGAGTTCCTGGGAATGCAAACTAGTTTAGTTTTTATTAAGATTTCAAAATATCCTCATCAGATATTTAATGATCGTCTAAAGACGTTTATGAGGGATGCATCCGGCTGAAAGTCGTCAGTTAACAGGGTCGCTGTTTAAACCAAAACACCGGCCGATCTCTGCCACAGCCTTTTGAGTTCAAAAGGATTTTAAAGCCGTGTTGAAACGTCTTTGCTACTCGCGCTTATCTCCTCTCACGTGTTGATTCAGTGAATCCATCTGTGATGAAATATAGCACCATCTAAAACAGACCAGCTGAGTCTCTTCATGCTAACAGGCTAACTGTTGTGTTGCTCATAATGATACCTGCCTGTCCATCTGCTTCTATGGTGTCATCTGTGATGAATGGCATTCGTCTTTGTTTTACTGCCCTCTACTGGTCTGGTGGTGTAGTGCATTTACTTTTTCCCCCTCCATACGTCACTGGCCTGATTTAAAAATGAGTCTGACCTCTTTTCCGTGGATTGATTTGACATGAAGTGTGATCAGTTTCTGGTGTTGCTCATGTTAGTGAAAGTTAATCACTGTCTTCAAGGGGTTTTGACCAATTAGAATCAAGCTTATTACACAGCTGGAAGATCAGTCAGAAAGCCGGGTAATAAAGACGTGATGTCGTCTAACTTGCTCTTTGCCTGCTGAGGTTATGCTGTAAAAAGTACCCAAAGTTTGTGGAAAACAAGAGGAGGACCAAAAGTACAGACTTAAGTTAAAGGCTTCATTAACAAAAACAACAGGAGAAAAGCCAAAATGCACTTTCATCAACTCCACGGGGGAAGAAAAAAAAGCACTGGGAACACAGGAACATGCAGATACACTCATGGAAGACTTGACTATGGACTGACACAGAAGGGAGAGGACACAGAGACTAATTACCTAAAGGGGCAATTAGACACAGGTGAGACAACGAGACACAGGTGACACTAATTAGCACACACTCAAACTAGAGAGAAACAGGAAGTCAAACTAAACCAGACACACAGGGAGTAATTACTACAAAATAAAACAGGAAATACAATAGACTAGAAACAAACATGGATAACTAATAAACACACGAGGAATACAACAGAAGACAAGGATCTCTAAACATGTAACCAATACAGCATATAAACAGAGAGGAAACACAAGGTAAATCTACAAAATGAAACCATAAATCAAAGACAGAATAACAAAGACAGTGTAAAACAAAACAAAAGTAATTCATGACACCCATCCTATATTTGCACAAACTTGTCTAATTTAATTAATT